>NC_045961.1:89306450-89382913 GCF_010909765.2 Amblyraja radiata | reverse complement strand
CATAGAAACATAGAAATTAGGTGCAGGAGTAGGCCATTCGGCCCTTCGAGCCTGCACCGCCATTCAATATGATCATGGCTGATCATCCAACTCAGTATCCTGTACCTGCCTTCTCTCCATACCCTCTGATCCCCTTAGCCACAAGGGCCACATCTAACTCCCTCTTAAATATAGCCAATGAACTGGCCTCGACTACCCTCTGTGGCAGAGAGTTCCAGAGATTCACCACTCTCTGTGTGAAAAAGGTTCTTCTCATCTCGGTTTTAAAGGATTTCCCCCTTATCCTTAAGCTGTGACCCCTTGTCCTGGACTTCCCCAACATCGGGAGCAATCTTCCTGCATCTAGCCTGTCCAACCCCTTAAGAATTTTGTAAGTTTCTATAAGATCCCCTCTCAATCTCCTAAATTCTAGAGAGTATAAACCAAGTCTATCCAGTCTTTCTTCATAAGACAGTCCTGACATCCCAGGAATCAGTCTGGTGAACCTTCTCTGCACTCCCTCTATGGCAATAATGTCCTTCCTCAGATTTGGAGACCAAAACTGTACGCAATACTCCAGGTGTGGTCTCACCAAGACCCTGTACAACTGCAGTAGAACCTCCCTGCTCCTATACTCAAATCCTTTTGCTATGAAAGCTAACATACCATTCGCTTTCTTCACATATACACACACTCACACATATACACATATACACACATACAAGATCAGACTTTTAATAAGCATATGATAGATAGATACATATACAGCGCAGAAATTGGCCCATCGGCCCACCGAGTCTGTGTCGACCAGTGATTCCCTTACACTAGCACAATCCTACACTCTCGGGACAATTTACAATCTTTACTGGAGCTAATTGACCTACAAACCTGTACTTCTTTGGAGTGTGGGAGGAAACCGGAGCACCCGGAGAAAATCCACACGGTTATGGGATGAACATGCAAACTCCATACAGACAGCACTCGTAGTCAGGACCGAACTCGGGTCTCTGGCGCTGTACGGCAGCAACTCTACAGCTGTATCACCATGCCGCCCATAATTAACTAATTAACTTTTTTTTTAAGGACCGCATTGCACTGCGACAAAGCTGATATTAGGACATAAAAGTGACTGCAAGGAAATTTAAAGGAGCTGGATTTTATTCAAATCCTTACTCAAGGTTCAAAGCAAGTGACCTTCAAAAATTAGGAAGGAGATCGATAAAACTGATCCAAAGAAATGATTTACGCTGATGAATTATTCAAAACCAAAGAACATTCTTTAAACATTTGGAAACAAGGATTCAAAAGGGAAAAACTAATTTATGCAAAGGATAATAAACATATGGAGTACATTACCAGGAAAGGCAATTAAAGGAATTAGTGTAAATAGGTTAAAGAGTTGACCATAAAAGTTTCTAAAGAAAGTGGGAGGGCAGGATTGAGAGCAGCCAGAAAAAAGATTGGGCTTGTTAGATGAAATGGTCTTTTCCTGTCCCCAGAATATCCTGCATTCCTGTGTTTAAATAGTTTTTTCTTTAAGTTTTCAATATAACAGAGCAAGAATTCAACCGAGTAATTCTAAGTGGATATCAATGAACACCATACGACGCACTCATTGCCTATGTAGTATATCACTGACACTCCATAATCTGTTCTCTTGTGCATTATTTCACAATAGGGGTATAAGAACCATATGTTTATCATAATGTGAGCAACTGATCAGTTTTTTGAATAGAAATGCTCAAATAATAATAATAAACTTTTCGACATGAGTGTTGCTTAGAATGCTTAGGACTATCACATTACTTGCCTGTCATTATAACAGATGATTTGGGACTTCTTCTTCAAAATAAAGAATGACTATGGAAATTCTGTTATGAAATCCGTTAAAAAGCGATTGCATATATTTATATTTATGCTTGGCAGATGCTCATTTGGAACTACCAGTCAAAATATACTGAGTTCCAACAGGAGGAGACCAAGTTTATGCAAAGGGATGAGATCCAGCTCTGAGGTTTTTATATATGAAAAGGTTTAAAGAAAGCAAAAAAACGGAGTTAATAGAGGAAGGGGTAAAAAATATCTCTGAATGCAATTAATATAGAAAATTTGTTCTGAAATCTCAGCGAAGGATCTGAAATTTTTGTGCATCCCACCTGCGAGGTTCTTAAATGCAATTTTAATCAATTGTTTTGAAATATGAAACTAATGTTAGATTCTATGTTTCAATGTTTCTAATGGTGAGACTCATAAACTTTCAAATAAGTCCCAATAGTTTTTGCTATTAATATAATGGAAATAATTAATATAATATAATATAAAGTACTTGAGCAAATCATGCCAAGGTATTGGTAATATTATTATTTTTATTTCAATTTGGAAGCTGGAGTCCATGACCTTGGGTGGCTGCAGAAGATAGATGCAAGTTTTGGGGCAGGTTCTCAGGAGTGAATGCATAGGAAGGAACTGCAGTGCTGGTTTAAATCAAAGATAGACACAAAAAGCTGGAGTAACTCAGCAGGACAGGCAGCATCTCAGAATGAAGAAGGGTCTTGACCCGAAATGTCACCCATTCCTTCTCTCCAGAGATGTTGCCTGTCCCGCTGAGTTACTCCAGCATTCTGTGTCTGTCTCAGGAGTGAATGTTCTTGCAGGATGACCTTTAAACTCAGTCCATTGCCAGCAAAGGAATAACAATGTAGATTACAAATATAAAACAGAATTATTAAATAGAGACAGTAATTCCCATAGACAAGAATCTTTAACAATGCCTCAGTCTTGTTGGTAGGTAATATAAGAGTTCAGAAAAGGGTTACTGGTTAAAATTCTCATATCTAAGGAATTTCTGCAGCAAGATATCTACAGGGCAGTATGTTTTTCATTTTAATCCTGTTTGGAAGTTCTTTTTTAGACTTATGTTTACTGTTATTGGACTGCAGAAATCAAGTTCAGATGGTTTATGCATAATTACCTTTGCAATTCTATTATTTGGTCACCATATGGAACATTTAAGCATTTTGCTTTTTTCTTTCTGATGTTATGCCACTAAGTCAGACATCATGTGGAATAGCTGCAGCCAAGCTCACAAAACATTCGATCTGGTTACGAAAACCTAATAAAGCCAAATGTCAAATTGAACTAATTTTTAGTGGAAACAGAGATGAACAAAGTGCAAGTCTTGGGATTTTTGAAATATTCTCAGTTTTGCTTCAGAGCTTAATCTAGCCAAGTGAATTAAAGTCAGGATATTTTAAGAACTCTTTTTGCTATGTTTAACAATATATGTTTGCATGATTTCGCCTGGGCCTCATCATCGTATGCTAAATATTTGTTTTGATGAATCTTCTTTCCACAATACGGAGTCTCCTGCCCAGAGTGGGTGAATCAAGGACCAGAGGAAATAGATTTAAGGTGAAGGGGAAAAGATTTAATAGGGATCTGAGAGGTAACCACTTCTCACAAAGGGTGGTGGGTGTATGGAACAAGCTGCCAGAGGAGGTAGTTGAGGCAGGGGCTTGCCCAACATTTAAGAAACAGTTAGACAGATACATAAAGGACCGGTTTGGAGGGATATGGACCAAACGCAGGCAGGTGTGACTAGTGTAGCTGGGATATGTTGGCCAGTGTGGGCAAGTTGGGTGGAAGGGCATGTGTCTACACTGTATCACTCTTTGACTCTAATACAGTAAATTCTCATTTTTACGAACCCCTTGATAATGGATTTTGGTTATAGCAGACTGAACTAGCAACCTTCACTGACAGGCTGGGCAGCTGATGCCACCCCGATCCCATGCCACCTCCCCAGCTGCTCCCAGGTTGTGCCTCCCACCAGCGCACCGGCCACACCTGCCGTTCCCAGGCTATCCTGCCACCACTGCTGCCGCCAACGCCAGCCACCACTGTCACCAGCAACACCACCCTGGCCATGCCAGCTACCACCATCACCCCAACCATCTCCGCCACCACTGCCTCAGCCACCAACGTGGAGCTTCTCACAGTTAATGTTGTGTTGTATCCCATTTCTGAATTGCATTTCCCTTGCGTTTCAATGGGACAAATTTCCAGCTGTGCCTGTGTCCACTGCCACTACTGCCGCCGCTGCTACTGCCAAAGCCTACCTGCATCCCGGCGTCCACAACCAAAGACTCGCCGATCCTCGCCTCTCCCCGTCCGTCAGCAAGCCGGGGCTGTCAACTCACCTGGATTGCAGGCCCAGTTCCAGACCGAGAGTCCGAAGAAAGGTCCAGACCCGAAACATCACCTATCCATGTTCTCCAGGGATGCTGTCTGACCCACTGAGTTACTCCAGTGCTTTGAGTCCTTTTGTGTATTAACCATCAACTACAGTTGTTTGCTTCTACTACTTATACAATGATAATCCCTTACTCGGTTATAGGAAACAATTAGTGTTTACTGTAATTTTGTTCAACTAGACTGCTTTTAGCAAACACCTTCATGTAACAGACACAACAATTTATAATGGTAGTGGCAATGGTGGCCAGTGGTGATGATGGGAGCAGTGTGGATGGTGGGGGTACTTGTAATGGGGCATTGATAATGGTGAGGGCTCTGGCAATGAATGAGCGCATGGTGAAGGTGGGGGCAATGACAATGTAATGGGGGCCATGGTAATGAAGGTGGAAATGGCAATCTATGAGGTGAGTGGTGATGGTGGGGGAAAATGGTGGCAGTGGTGATGGAAGAGGGTCATTTCAATGCCTTTGGCTTCTCCTCCTTTGGTCTTATTCCTTTGATGCCAGGCTGGAAATTTGTCCCATTGAACTGAAGGGAAATGGAATTCAGAAATGGGATACAACATACATTAACTATGAGAAGTTCCTAATTTAAGACCGGTAAGACCAGAGGTGGGGGTCTGTGCATTTATGTAAATAAAGCTTGGTGCACGGATACTACCATCATCGAGAGTCACTGCTCAGCTAACCTAGAGTTTCTCATGGTTAAATGCAGACCGTTCTATCTGCCCAGAGAGTTTACCTCCACTGTTGTAACTGCAGCCTATATTCCTCCGGATGCTAATGCTAAGCTTGCAATGAAAGAGCTGCATACTGCCATGAGCAAACAACAGACTCACAACCCCGAGACAGCCTTCCTTGTTGCGGGTGACTTCAATCACTCCAACTTGAAGTCTGTACTCCCCAAATTCCACCAGCATGTCTCCTTCGCCACTAGAGTAGACAAGATACTGGACAAAGTTTACACAAACATGGCTGAAGCCTACAAAGCCGTCCCCCTCCCCCACCTTGGACAGTCTGATCATCTCTCATTGTTCCTACTCCCCACTCAGCAGACGTGTTAAACCCTCAGTGAGGACAGTTAAAGTTTGGTCAGAGGGAGTGGACTCCACACTTCAGTAGCGTTTTGGAAACACTGACTGGAATGTGTTTGCAGCTCAGGCCACCCTTGACTCCCACACGGACATTCTCATATACCTCCTCCGTTTTGGACTTTATCAACTCCACCATTAACAGTGTCACCTCCCTCAAACGGATTACCACAGAGAGATCAGGTGACACTGCTTTCAGGTCAGGCGATGCTCGAGCCTACAGTTCATCCAGGGCTAACCTGAAGAGGGGCATCAAGAAGGCCAAGCTCAGCTACAAGCTAAGGATCGAGGAGCACTTCAAGAACAACTCCGACCACCGACGCATGTGGCAAGGCACATCCAGGCCATCACGGACTATAAACCCATCAACACCACCCCCACATCCAGCGACGCCTCCTTCCTTGAGGAGCTTAACCACTTTTATGGCCGCTTTGACAGGGACAATCTAGAGACAGCCATCAAGGCTGTGCTCCCTGCTGATCACCAGCCCCTCACACTCACCCCCATCAATGTGTACATGGCACTGAGCAGGATTAAAGCACGAAAGGCTGCTGGCCCTGAGGGCATCCCCAGGCGCGTCCTCAGAGCCTGTGCTGCGCAGCTGACAGACGTCTGGACTGACATCTTCAACCTGTCACTTGCCCAACCAGCTGTCCCCACGTGCCTTAAAACCACCGGTGCAGGTGGCAAAACACTCCACTGCGGCGAACTTCAACGACTTCCGCCCAGTTGCACTTACTCCCATCATCACCAAGTGCTTCAAGAGGCTGGTCCTGGCACACCTCAAAGGCTGCCTACCTCCCACACTGGACCCCTATCAGTTCACCTACCGCAAGAACAGGAGTACGGAGGATGCCATCTCCACGGCACTTTACTCCGCCCTCTCCCACCTCGACAATAGAGACATTTACGTAAGAATGCTGTTCATCGACTATAGCTCAGCATTTAACACCATTATCCCCTCCAAACTGATCACCAAACTCATCGACCTGGGCATCGACCCCTCCCTCTGCAACTGGATACTGGACTTTCTAACCAACAGACCCCAGTCTGTTAGGTTAGACAACCACACCTCTTCAACCCTCACCCTGAACACCAGCATTCCACAGGGCTGTGTGCTGAGCCCTCTCCTCTACTCCCTCTTCACCTACGACTGCACACCTGTACATGGTACTAACACCATCATCAAGTATGCAGATGATACAATGGTGATTGGCCTCACCAGCGACAACGATGAGTCGGCCTATAGGGAGGAGGTCCAGCTCCTAGCAGCATGGTGCGCTGACAACAACCTGGCCCTTAACTCCAAGAAGACTAAGGAGCTCATTGTGGACTACAGAAGGTCTAGGAGTGGCACGCACACCCCCATCCACATCAACGGAACGGAGGTGGAACGTGTTTCCAGCTTCAGGTTTCTGGGGGTCAACATCTCTGATGACCTCTCTTGGACCCACAATACCTCAGCACTGATCAAGAAGGCTCACCAGCGTCTCTTCTTCCTGAGGAGACTAAAGAAGGTCCATCTGTCTCCTCAGATTCTGGTGAACTTCTACCGCTGCACCATCGAGAGCATCCTTACCAACTGTATCACAGTATGGTATGGCAACTGCTCTGTCTCCGACCGGAAAGCACTGCAGAGGGTGGTGAAACTGCCCAACGTATCACTGGTTCCTCACTCCCCTCCATTGAGTCTGTCCAGAGCAAGCAATGTCTGCGAAGGGCGCGCAGCATCGTCAAGGACTGCTCTCACCCCAGCCACAGTCTGTTTACCCTCCTCCCATCCGGGAGGCGCTACAGGTCTCTCCGTTGCTGGACCAGCAGGTCCAGGAACAGCTTCTTCCCTGCGGCTGTTACCCTACTTAACTCTGCACCTTGGTGATTGCCAGTCACCCCCCCCCCCACCCAGACACTCCTTCCCACAGTGACTGATCTCCCCCCCGAAAATTGCACTACATATCTATATTACTAAAAGTCTGTTCTTGACCGGTTCTGGCCATCTGTGCTGCGATTTCCGAGAGAACGCCGCCACCTATGGCCGTCATTTTTGGCCACCTCGCTCAGAGCCCCCCTCCGCAGCATGTGTGCCGAGGATTTTTCCCATCGATTAAAAATGACAGAGATATTAATGTTTTTATGAAATTCCCCATTCTCTCTGCTGCCCCCGCTGGCGGCAGGGGGAGGAACTATAAAACCAGGAAGTGGTGTGCCACACAGTCTCTTCAAGATGGAGGAAGGCAAAGGGTCACGTTTCTCTGAGCTGTGAATAACACTGAACACATGTCTACTCAAATGTAAGTGCCCTTAGTGGTTCTAAAATGCTTGCAGAATGTGTCTATTGGTTCTAATGCTTGCAAAAAAAGTGTCTATTGGTTCTAAAGCTTGCAAAAAAATGTCTATTGGTTCTAAAGCTTGCAAAAAAATGTCTATTGGTTCTAAAGCTTGCAAAAAGTGTCTCTATTTGTTCTAAAGCTTGAAAAAAATGTTTATTGGTTCTAAAGCTTGCAGAAAAATGTCTATTGGTTCTAAAGCTTGCAAAAAAATGTCTATTGGTTCTAAAGCTTGCAAAAAGTGTCTCTATTGGTCCTAAAGCTTTCACAAAAAATGTGTATTGGTTCTAAAGCTTGCAAACAAATGTCTATTGGTTCTAAAGCTTGCAAAAAAAATGTCTATTGGTTCTAAAGCTTGCAAAAAAAAATGTCTATTGGTTCTTAAGCTTGCAAAAAAATGTCTATTGGTTCTAAAGCTGGCAAAAAATGTCTATTGGTTCAAAAGCTTGCAAAAAGTGGCTCTAGGTTCTAAAACTTGCAAAAAATGTCTATTGGTTCTAAAGCTTGCAAAAAAAGTGTCTATTGGTTCTAAAGCTTACAAAAAAAGTGTCTATTGGTTCTAAAGCTTGCAAAAAATGTCTATTGGTTCAAAAGCTAGCAAAATGTGTCTCTATTGGTTCTAAAACGCAAAAAAATGTCTATTGGTTCTAAAGCTTGCAAAAAAGTGTCTATTGGTTCTAAAGCTTGCAAAAAATGTCTATTGGTTCTAAAGCTTGCAAAAAAATGTCTATTGGTTCTAAAGCTTGCAGAAAAATGTCTATTGGTTCTAAAGCTTGCAGAAAAATGTATATTGGTTCTAAAGCTTGCAAAAAAATGTCTATTGGTTCTAAAGCTTGCAAAAAAATGTCTATTGGTTCTAAAGCTTGCAAAAAAATGTCCATTGGTTCTAAAGCTTGCAAAAAATGTCTATTGGTTCTAAAGCTTCAAAAAGTGTCTCTATTGGTTCTAAAGCTTGCAAAACAACGTCTATTGGTTCTAAAGCTTGCAAAAAAAGTATTGGTTCTAAACCTTGCAAAAAATATCTATTGGTTCTAAAGCTTGCAAAAAAAGTCTATTGGTTCTAAAGCTTGCAAAAAAATGTCTATTGGTTCTAAAGCTTGCAAAAAATGTCTATTGGTTCAAAAGCTAGCAAAAAATGTCTATTGGTTCTAAAGCTTGCAAAAATATGTCTATTGGTTCTAAAGCTTGCAAAAAAATGTCTATTGGTTCTAAAGCTTGCAAAAAATGTCTATTGGTTCAAAAGCTAGCAAAAAGTGTCTCTATTGGTTCTAAAACTTGCAACAAATGTCTATTGGTTCTAAAGCTTGCAAAAATTGTCTATTGGTTCTAAAGCTTGCCAAAAAATGTCTATTAGTTCTAAAATGGTTCATACTAGCGCTCCAGAAAGCCCCCCCCCCCCGGGGTTGGCTTGGCTTGGGTGTGTCTTGAAATTGAAAGGCACTACTTACTGCAAATGGTGGCATGAAGTTGAAAGGCACTACGTACTGCAAATGGTGGCTTGGGTGCTTTGGCTTGAAGTTGAAAACACTGCTTACTGCAAATGGTGGCTTGGGAGCTTTGGTTTGAAGTTGAAAGGCACTACTTGTTGCAAATGGTGGCTTGGGAGCTTTGGCTTGAAGTTGAAAGGCACTATTACTGCAAATGGTGGCTTGGTTGCTTTGGCTTGAAGTTGAAAGGCACTACTTACTGCAAATGGTGGCTTGGGATCTTTGAAGTTGAAAGGCACTACTTACTGCAAATGGTGGCTTGGGAGCTTTGGCTTGAAGTTGAAAGGCACTATTACTGCAAATGGAGGCTTGGTTGCTTTGGCTTGAAGTTGAAAGGCACTACTTACTGCAAATGGTGGCTTGGGTGTGGCTTGGGTGTGGCTTGAAGTTGAAAGACACCACTTACTGCAAATGGTGGCATGAAGTTGAAAGGCACTACTTACTGCAAATGGTGGATTGGTTGCTTTGGCTTGAAGTTGAAAGGCACTACTTACTGCAAATGGTGGCTTGGGAGCTTTGGCTTGAAGTTGAAAGACACTATTACTGCAAATGGTGGCTTGGTTGCTTTGGCTTGAAGTTGAAAGGCACTACTTACTGCAAATGGTGGCTTGGTTGCTTTGGCTTGAAGTTGAAAGGCACTACTTACTGCAAATGGTGGCTTGGGTGTGGCTTGGGTGTGGCTTGAAGTTGAAAGACACCACTTACTGTAAATGGTGGCATGAAGTTAAAAGGCACTACTTACTGCAAATGGTGGATTGGTTGCTTTGGTTTGAAGTTGAAAGGCACTACTTACTGCAAATGGTGGCTTGGGAGCTTTGACTTGAAGTTGAAAGGCACTACTTCCTGCAAATGATGGCTTGGGTGTGGCTTGAAGTTGAAAGGCACTACTTACTGCAAATGGGGGGCGTGGGTGCATTGGCTTGAAGTTGAAAGACACTACTTACTGCAAATGGTGGCTTGGGTGCTTTGGCTTGCAGTTGAAAGGCAGTACTTACTGCAAATGGTGGCTTGGGTGCAATGGCTTGAAGTTGAAAGGCATTACTTACTGCAAATGGTGGCATGAAGTTGAAAGGCACTACGTACTGCAAATGGTGGCTTGGGTGCTTTGGCTTGAAGTTGAAAACACTGCTTACTGCAAATGGTGGCTTGGGAGCTTTGGTTTGAAGTTGAAAGGCACTACTTGCTGCAAATGGTGGCTTGGGAGCTTTGGCTTGAAGTTGAAAGGCACTATTACTGCAAATGGTGGCTTGGTTGCTTTGGCTTGAAGTTGAAAGGCACTACTTACTGCAAATGGTGGCTTGGGATCTTTGAAGTTGAAAGGCACTACTTACTGCAAATGGTGGCTTGGATGTGGCTTGGGTGTGGCTTGAAGTTGAAAGACACCACTTACTGCAAATGGTGGCATGAAGTTGAAAGGCACTACTTACTGCAAATGGTGGCTTGGGAGCTTTGACTTGAAGTTGAAAGGCACTACTTACTGCAAATGGAGGCTTAGGAGCTTTGGCTTGAAGTTGAAAGGCACTATTACTGCAAATGGTGGCTTGGTTGCTTTGGCGTGAAGTTGAAAGGCACTACTTACTGCAAATGGTAGGTTGGGTGTGGCTTGGGTGTGGCTTGAAGTTGAAAGACACCACTTACTGCAAATGGTGGCATGAAGTTGAAAGGCACTACTTACTGCAAATGGTGGCTTGGGAGCTTTGACTTGAAGTTGAAAGGCACTACTTACTGCAAATTATGGCTTGGGTGTGGCTTGGGTGTGGCTTGAAGTTGAAAGGCACTACTTACTGCAGATGGTGGCTTGGGTGCAATGGCTTGAAGTTAAAATGCATTACTTACTGCAAATGGGGTCGTGGGTGCATTGGCTTGAATTTGAAAGGCACTACTTACTGCAAATTGTGGCTTGAAGTTGAAAGGCACTGCTTACTGCAAATGGTGTCTTGGGTGCTTTGGCTTTAAGTTGAAAGGCACTGCAAATGGTGGCATGAAGTTGAAAGGCACTACTTACTGCAAATTGTAGCTTGGGTGCTTTGGCATTAAGTTGAAAGGCACTGCAAATGGTGGCATGAAGTTGAAAGGCACTACTTACTGCAAGTGGTGGCTTGGGAGCTTTGGTTTGAAGTTGAAAGGCACTACTTACTGCAAATGGTGGCTTGGGAGCACTGGCTTGAAGTTGAAAGGCACTACTTACTGCAAATGGTGGCTTGGTTGCTTTGGCTTGAAGTTGAAAGGCACTACTTACTGCAAATGGTGGCATGAGGTTGACAGGCACTACTTACTGCAAATGGTGGCTTAGGTGCATTGGCTTGAAGTTGAAAGGCACTATTTACTGCTAATGGTAGCATGAAGTTGAAAGGCACTATTACTGCAAATGGTGGCTTGGTTGCTTTGGCTTGAAGTTGAAAGGCACTACTTACTGCAAATGGTGGCTTGGGAGCTTTGACTTGAAGTTGAAAGGCACCTCTTACTGCTAATGGTGGCTTGGGTATGGCTTGAAGTTATAAGGCATTACTAACTGCAACTGGTGGCTTGGGTGCATTGGCTTGAAGTTGAAAGGCACCACTTACTGCAAATGGTGGCATGAAGTTGAAATGCACTACTTACTGCAAATGGTGTCTTGGGTGCTTTGGCTTGAAGTTAAAAGGCACTACTGTAAATGCACTTACTTCCTGTTTGCACTGTATATTGATTTTAGATAGAACGCTACCACTTACGGCTGTGATTTGTGGCCATCTTACTCAGTCCCCCTCCGCTGAGCAGGTGCAGAGAATTCTTCCCATCAATGAAAATAAAAGTGTTATTAGTTTTTTTTTAAATGTTGAGAATCCCTCTCCTGTCAATCACTCCATGAAAGCCACATCTTTTCCGGTGGGGGGGGGGGGGGGGGGGGTTATAAAACCCGGAAATGTGGGTGTGGCTCAGTCTCTGCAAGAGGGAGGAGGGAGAGGTCACGACTTGCTGTCTTTAGTGGCTTTGCACCCTACTTCAAATGGTATGAAACTGCACTTGAATTTGGTGGCCTTGCACCCTGCCAGAAGTGGTAAGAAACTGCACTTGAATTTGGTGGCCTTATACCCTGCTTGAAATAGAATTTCAAGGATTAGCCGTGAGTCAACTACCAGCCCACCAGCCGTGAGTGAGTGAGTTGCCAGCAGAACAGGCTTGATTGACTGATACGCCAGCCCAAGAATCCATTTGGCGCACAATTTGCATACTAGCCCTCTGGAAACCAGTCCCTTCAGCCCACAACACCCATACTAGCGCTCCAGAAAGCCCCCCCCCAACTGGCCACCAATATTAGAATTGGTGGAGAGGTGGAATATTGCGTTGAATGACCAGCCCTCCTGTGTGATGCTGGGACCCAACGGGTCCCACTTAGTCTAGTTTATCTATATTACTGTTCCATTATTCTGTGTTCGCACTTCTGGGTGAGATTCTAACTGCATTTCATTGTCTCTGTACTTGTACACTGCACACTGACAATATAGCTTGAATCTGAATCTCTTTAAGAAGACAGGTCTTCATCTTAAAATTCGAAATAAATCAAGCAACTGCAACAATGCAGTACACTGCACATAAATTGAAAGTGTTCCACATGCTCACCAATTTATGCAATGATAGTCTTCCCTTTTTCCTTCCTCTTTTTTTACTGGATTATTTATGCTATCAGGTGCCAGGCATTCTGTAGGAATGAAAGGTTTTCCTGATTCAGTCACCTCTGTCAGTGCCGATACTTCCAAAATCTTGCCCTCGACTCCTACTGTGGAAACTTCAGTAGTGGGAAGCTGTTAAATGTTAATGAATAAAAGCTGGAGTTGCCAACTATTTCTTATTTTTACCACATGGAATTTCATTGAGTGAACAGCTTTGTCTCCTTTGGCCTCTTCTTTCCGAGAGAAGTTGCCTTGAGTGATAAGAGGGCAATGGAAACAATCATTTCCAAAATAACTTGAGTATTAACTCAGATTACAGCAAAGTTGAAAGAATTCTCTAATGTCCCATTCAGAGCACCTTATGACCAGGCAAGCTCTGATGTGTGATTCACGGCAGTGGGCCTGTGTCCCATCTCTGAATGGAATGACTGCTTGAAGAGATAAATGTTTCAAACGGAAAAGTAAAGCCTTATTTAAGTCAAGTCAAGTCGTCACATTTATTTATATAGCACATTTAAAAAAACAACTCTCGTTGGCCAAAGTGCTTTACATTTGTTATAAGAATAGTATAAACAAACATGCTACATACATATATACATATAGCCCTCACTCAGTGGACGTCAGGAAAGGCTTGGGAATATAGATACGTTTTTAATCTTGACTTAAAGGAGTCAATGGAGGGGGCAGTTCTGATGGGAAGGGGGATGCTGTTCCACAGTCTAGGAGCTGCAACCGCAAAGGCGCGGTCGCCCCTAAGCTTATGCCTAGACCGCGGGATATTCAGCAGCTACTGTGCAAATAAAAAAACAAAAGAATATGACAGAATCCCCAGGATTGTTACTCGTCAAGCGGAACCAATTTAAAAACCATGCATGTATACTTTCATAAATGGACTTGCAAAGAACCTCATTTCATCTTATCTAAATCATCATTCCCACACAGCCTCAAAAACATCAAAATATTTAGTAACAAGGAATAGCAGATGATGCTTTACGAACAAAGACACAAAGTGCTGCAGTAACTCAGTGGGTCAGGCAACATGGATGGTGGCGTTTCAGGACTGGACCCTTTTTCAGCCTGAGATGTATAGGCTATCTAAGGAACTAATCTTTGGATGATTCCAAATATAATCAAGTGAATATCACCAACAATTGAAAAAAAACCTTGTAGGTTTGAAGTGAAAACTGAAAATACTGAAACACTCAACCGATTAGGCAGTGTCAGTGGAAAGAGAAACAGTAGTGACATTTTTAGGTTAAAGGTTCTGCATCAGAGCTGGAGAGGTGAGAAAAAACAAGTTGGTTTTACATTTCAAAGAAAGGGACGGGTGGGGTGGGAGACAAAGAGAAAATCTGTGATGACGTGACGCCAGGTTTGGCCGAGGCTGCCATGCGTAATGGTCATTGGGTAGAAACATAGAAACATCGAAATTAGTTGCAGGAGTAGGCCATTCAGCCCTTTGAGCCAGCACCGCCATTCAATACGATCATGGCTGATCATCCTAAATCATCCTGCTTTCTCCCCATATCCCTTGATTTGTTAGCCCTAAGAGCTCTATCTAACTCCCTCTTGAAAACATCCAGTGAATTGGTGTCCACTGCCTTCTATGGCAGAGAATTCTACAGATCCAAAACTCTATGGGTGAAAATGTTTTTCCTCATCTCAGTCCTAAATGGCCTACCCCTTATTCTTAAACTGTGACCCCCCTCGTTCTGGACTATCCCAACAGCGGAATTTTTCCCCCTGCATCTATCCTGTCCAATCCCTTAAGAGTTTTACATGTTTCTATAAGATCCACTCTCATCCTTCTAAATTCCAATGAATAAAAGCCCAGAAATGGCTAATTGTGAGGCATTACGTGCTGTAGGTCATACATCTCTGCCTGGTCCCTCTGGGTAACCTAGTTAGCTCCATTCGTATGTCGGCTTCTACCATTTTTAATCATGCCGTACTTTAATGTCTATTGTCAGCATTTCCCCCAAAGTGGAAAGCTTTAAGTGATCTGCACAAGTGAAGGAGAACACCCATGTGGGTACAAATTCTAGATTCACTTTTAATTGACCTTTTTATTTCCAATTGTCGGCATGACATCTACCGTCTTGACTTCTCTACTCCCCTCAGACACTCCAATCTCACCCCGTTTGAACACACAGACCTCAGCCCACTTAGCAACAAAGCAACAAACCCACCATTGTTATTAAATACCCCGACAAGGGAGGTGTTGTAGTCTGGCAGGCTGACTGCTAGCCACCAGCTCTCGGACACCTCATCATGCCTACCTCTTGACTATGACCCCCCTCAGCTGAACACCAGGACATAATCTCCCAAACTGTTGCTGATCTCATTGCCTCTGGCAATCCCCTCACCAGCAGCTTCCAACCTTATGGTTCTCCAGCCCCACACTACCTGTTTCTATCTACTCTCCAAAATCCACAAACAGGACTGCTCTTGCAGACACATCATCTCTGCCTGCTCCAGCCCCACCAAACCTCCTTATCAGGTCCCATCCCACCTACGTCCAATCACTTTGTATGCTTCTGTGTATTAACCAGCATCTGCAGTTCTTTGTTTCTGGACACCTTCTCCGGGCTCTTACTACCTCCCTTGATATGAGAGAACTAAAACTAGTCACAGTGGAAAATAATATTTATTGGTATTCTTCAACTTCCACTACATCTTAAGCAGGAGAGCATTCTATTATAATTCTCACTATAATGTGGTAGCCATACTTTTTCTCCAATAGTGCACTAGTCAAAAATATATTGAGAGAATAAAACAGGTTTGGGGGATGGGGGGGGGGGAGAGAGGTGGGGGGGGGGGGGGGGGGGGGGGAGAGGTGGGGGCGTTTTACAAATTCAAGTAAATTGTACGTGTCATTTCATATGCAGAGAGGCTCAATTGGAGTGAATGTGTGTAGGAAGTATTTTAGAGTTAAAATGAATGTAAACCTAGGTACTAATTATGATGCATCTTGAAAATTACTCTTGTGACATTTTTTTAATATGCCTGCATCAAATTCCTCTGTTAGCAGTTGCATCACGGGTAAATGCCAGCAAAAATGTTGACGTTTAATGTCTATTTTCTATCTGCAATATTATAATGTGTTGTAGTTGGGTTCAGAGTTAGAAGCAACCAAGCCGATCAGATGATGCTCAATTATACTTGAGTGCACTCAGAAGCACCAGCAAGTTCATGCACAAATATACATGGGCCACTTTAATGATAATAGCTAATAAGGCACACAGAAGTTTAGTATTGAATATGGCACTCCTGTCATTCCTTGGAACTCATGAATTAATCTGATAGCTAATATCAGTGAAAAAAATGTTTTTGCATTATTTTTCTCCTGTATTAGTTACACTAGCTATTTTATTTACATTAAAGAATGAAGAGATTGTATAACCAACCAGAAAATTACTATTTGTCTTTTGTTAGTGAGAGTGGTTGAATTGGCCACTGCTGTTAATTACATGGTACTGCTGCAGAATCCCTCCCTGTGTAACCATAAAGCCACATTTTATCCTTTCTCACAACTGGAGATAGGGCAACAAGAATCCTTGTCCATTTTCACCAGTGAAAGTGCTTGGGAACTGATCTCTGTATCAGTTCCATTGGAATACCAGAGCTTTGAGTGGATCAGGTACTTTGCATCCAGTACTGGCCTATGATTCATGCATGAATTTCAATGCCCTACAATAGTCCGTTCTGCCTCCTGTTGTCTAAGTCCTGGAATCTAACTCGCAAATACCTCTTCGCCTCTCTATATTTCCCCAAATAGCGATTAAAATCAATCTAGTTCATCAAGCTTTTAATCAATTGCCATAATTCCTCTTTATTTTAAGATAATGCGTGATAATCCATGAAATGCCTTGGAATACTGTACTGCATCCATGATTCTACACGGATGCAAGGAGATGCCATTGTTGGCGTTATAGGTGATGGTGACGAGTGGAACAAAGGGAGAGGTGGCAAACAAGATTAACAGTAAAAGGAAAAATTGACAAGCATAAGGAAAGTCGTACCACGTGCTGAACAGTAACCCAGGAATTATAAAAGTAGGGGGTTATGTTTCACTTGCATAGAATATTGGTGAAACCATATCTGAAGTATTGTATGCAGTATTATTCTGATTTAAGTAAGAATATTAATGGCCCTGTCTCACGGTGCGAGTCCACCCATGAGTGATCCCACGTTTAAAACAAATCAAACTCGTGGTAATCACGTAGAATTGAACGTCGGAACTCGTGGACGTAATTTAGCGACTCGTAATGCTAACGGCAAGTACTTGGGAAACTTGTTAACTCGTGAAAGACCCTTCGGTTTATTTATATATATTGTCTATATATATTTTATCTTCGTTAAGTTAGGCGATTGATCTAACAAAACTCCAAGTTCTGGAGGAAACGCAAAGTGCTAGAGGGACCCAGCAGATCAGGCAGCATCTGTGGAGGGAATCGACAGAAGACAACTTGGGTCGGGATACTTCTTCAGATTTTCCAGCGCCTTGTGTTTTGCCCAAGATTCCAGCAACTGCAGTTCCTTCCTTGTGCCTCCATTATCATAATTGAGGTAGTCAGCCCATCCGTCAGTTCAGATATGACGGTGCTAGAGTTATACACGAAGTGCTGGAGTAACTCAGTGGGTCAGGCTGCACCTTTGGAGATAAGGGATGGGTGACGTTTCGGGTCGGGACCCTTCTAACGTTGGTACAAACCAGCATCCGCAGTTCTTTCTTTCTACGGGGATAGGGCTGTTCAGCGCTGCCCTGGTCACTCCTCCGCCTGCAGGTGGTTGGAGTCACGTTAATGCAATCACCAGAAACAAGCCGTCAGATGTCTAATGCCAGATATTTGATTAAAAAAATACTTGATGCAGACCAATCTTTATGTATCATTGATTTTAGGAACAGACAGACCCCTGCCTCTGAAGCGAAGACTTTCATCAATGTTTAATAAAAAGAAATGATTAAAAGAAGCGAGATTGAATGGGAATATCTTCTGTCAATCTTATTCGTTTTCCTGTTGTCGTTTGGATCTAGGTTTTACATTTCTGCCAGTGCTGAGCGATTTCTTTAATGTGTTTCTGATAACATTGCCTGGCATTGTTTTTTGATCTTATGCGGGGGATTAAACACATTTTGTGCACAATTATTTTCCCTTGTAAGGGGGGGATTATTGACGGTGACGTTCAGCTGGAGCAGGTTGGCAGGTTTGATCTCATTGTGCACTGCATCTCCCTCCATCAACACCCTCCGACCACATCCTGCTGAACATTATGTGCAGGATGGAACTGCAGATGCTGATTTAAACCGAAGGTAGACACAACATGCTGGAGTAACTCAGTGGGACAGGCAACATCTCTGGAGAGAAGGAATGGGTGACATTTCGGGCCGAGACCGTTCTTCAGTTTGAGTTACTGAAGCATTTGAGTTCAGTTTGAGTTACTCCAGCGTTTTGTGTTTATCTCTTGCTAAACATTGTTTTCACTAACTAGATCGACACGTTTGTCAAAACCCCTTAAACAATTCACATATCTCCAAAGATAGACACAAAATGCTGGAGTAACTCGGCGGGCCAGGCTGTACATCTGGAGAGAAGGAATGGGTGACGTTTTAGGTCGAGAATATCTCCATGTCTGCATCTTTTAATGTCACAAACAAAAAAAGAGATATTTAATTAAAAGCATCTTGCTTGACCTCAGGACCCATTCCAACCTACTTTGGACGGCAGGAACAATTTCACGAGTCACTATAGTAAACTCATGGGCTACTACATTCTTACAAAGAGTTTAAAAGTTTAAAATATTTACTTCGAGTAAATTTGACTTGTGGAAATCTTTCATCATGTTGAAAATTTTTCACGAGTTAACAAGTTTCCCGATAGCTGCCGTTAGCGTTGCGAGTCGCTAAGTTACGTCCACGGGTTCCGAAGTTCCCACTACGTTAATTCTACGTGATTACCACGAGTTTGATTTGTTTTAAACTCGCTATCACTCGTGGGTGGACTCGCACCGTGAGACAGGGGGTTTTAGTACGAATATTAATGTACTGAAAAAGGCCAAGGGAGGATTTATAGAATAATAAGACTACATCTTTTCCCAGCTTCTGTGTGATAAGTATTCCAAGGCATTCAGGTGGAAACATTTTTGAAAGATAACATATTGAAGGTGATGGGGTACCTGGTACAGAGAGGAGATGAGCTCTGGGATGGATCAGCCATCATCACATTGAATGGAGGAGGGATATGGGTCGTGTTTTGAGGGGTTGAGTGCCCCCCTTTTGCTCTTTTTGCTTCTGCTCCTCTTTTTGTATTCTCATTATATCTTCTTGAGTTCTGATGTAAGCTTATTGACCTGAAAGAGTAAGTCTGTTGTCACAGGCACTGCTTGATCTACCGAGCATTTCAATCAAGCACTTTGTGTGTCCTTTTTTTTTAAACCAGCATCTACAGTTCCTTGTTTCCACATTTTCAGTGTTTACCTCAGGGTCCCAGCCTCTGCAGTGTTTTGCTTTTATCATTACCTCTCTCCAGCACTGTGGAACGCATCAATCAAGCCCTTGCTACACCCCATTACAATTTAAACTGTTTTCCTGAACTCCATATCCTTCAAACAAATGGTTAAATCAAATTGACATTAAATCTGCTTTATTGGATGTTTACAAATAAAATCTCTGCCATATTGTAACAATAACTATTTTGAGTGCATTTTCTGGTTTTGTGGCAAATGGTCACAAAACCAATGCAGTAAACGCACCAGAAGTCCTGCACCACAAACACGTCACTCGGGCTTGGAGTATGTACTCCTGGGGATATCAATTCTGGATCCGACATTTAAGCTACCACATCTGCATCTAACTAGAATAGCTGTGGCTACAGTGCAACCTCCAGCAGCCTCTTTGTTGGAACTGGAGACAGAGCTGATTAAAGCTCCAGTGAATCAATAGTTGAGAGTACTTTGAAACAACCTGAGACCTTTGTTCCAGAATAGAACCTGCTGGAGACTGCATGTTAGAAACCTGATTATAGCTCATGCGCTTTTCAGATGCAAATATATTCCACCCATGACCTTAGAATGTGGAAATGCAAAGAAAATTGTCGCAACATTATGGAAAAGCTTGCTGATTGTCAGAAGAGGGGAATACAAGCCAACACAATACAAGTTAGAATCCTGATGGAACCACACAGGAATTATTAAAGCAAGCAGAATTAATTACAAGGCAACCAACTTAGAGCCGACTATTGTGTATTGCCTCCATATTTTTGTTAATAATGCTGGAATCGTGCAGAAAAATAGTCATTTTCTAATCCAGTCATTCTTTCAGCAATGGAAAGTATATGACTGTAGTGGACAAATGGATAGGATGCTTTCATCAGTCAGAACATTGAGTCTGAAGAAGGGTATCGACCCAAAATGTCACACATTCCTTCTCTCCAGAGATGCTGCTTGTCCCGCTGAGTTACTCCAGCATTTTGTGTCTATCTTTGGTGTAAACTAGCATCAGCAGTTCCTTCCGTCTGAAGAAGGGTCTCGAACCGAAACGTCACCCATTCCTTCTATCCAGAGATGCTGCCTGTCCCACTGACTTACTCCAGCATTTTGTGTCTATCTTCAGTGTAAACCAGCATCTGCAGTTCCTTCCTACACATTGAGTATTAACGTTTGGGGTACAGTGGCTCTACCAGTTATGAATGACCTGATCTGCAGAATCAGTCTTTATGTAAATTCCTCCTTACATTTTAAGAGTATTTTTCAAACCAGTAATAATAATAATAAAATATTTCACTGTATTTATTAATGACTGGTGTAACTATTCTATTCGTTTGATTGTGGCTAATGTTAGAATGATTATTTGTAGAATAGAAAGAATTATAGCAAGTGTATGTGGAGCAATACTACACGAGTTACTACAGAAACCTTATTTTCTGACTAACAGAGAAATCGGCTTGTGGACAGTTGGCTGGAACAGAATTCGTAGATGATTCAGGGACTGCCTATACTATTTAAAATGTTTAACTTGTGGAGTAAGAAATGGCAATGCAGGAATCTACTCACATGCACGGTGTTTGGGTTAATAGGAATCTTCAGTATACTTGGGAGAAATAATAAAAAATGATAATTGAGGCAAAAATGATTTGCTCCGACAGAAATAGGCCTCACTGTACAATAACACTGGTAATGTGATGAAAGCTATGATAATATATTTGTTTTACTAGAAAGATGAAGAATTGCCTTCAATAGAAAGATCACGTGTTCTCATCAAAGGTCGTCAATTTTATTTATTTATTCACAGATGCTGCTTGACCCTATTAAGTATGTCCAGCATGTTTTTATTTTGGATTCCCTAACATCCAGAGTATTATATAAATGCAGGTGTTCTTGGATTTACCAGGACAGAAGAAGCTTTATGATGAGGAACTAGGATTAATTTCACTGGAGAAGGCTTTGTTAAATCATTGGGAGCGAGCTATTTCTTTTGCTTCCAAAATCAATGGCAATTAAAAATGTTCACCGTGAGCAGAAGCTTGTTTTTACAGGATAGTATTAGGAGCATGGAATTATTTGCCACAAGGAATGATGGAGCATATTTTATGGGGGGGGGGGGGAGGGAGAAATCGGATTAAAATTGTAGAATTGTAGAACGCAACTCTGGAGAGGATGGCAATGGGATTAGTTTTAAATTCCTTTCATGAGTAACGAGTGCAGATACACGAGGCTGAATGATTTGTATACCTGCCAAGAACTTCTTTAAAAAATCTTGATAAATACTTTGCCTTCACTGGCTGGTGGATCTGCACATTTTACAATAATAGTAAAACAAACAGATTGGAGAAGAAGCTTTCCAAAAGAGATTTGATGTTGCAACAGTGACTACATTTCAAAAGCAGATAATTTTCTGTGAATTACTTTGAAGTACCGAAGTTGGAAAGGTGCTATATTAATGCAAGCCTTTCTTGACACGTTGAAATTCACTGTTTTAAAAACTGAGGAAGCAGACTATAAATACTTTTAAAAGGAAAAGAACTATTACTTAGGCACAGATGTAAGCAAGACAGCCAGGATCAACGACTTCTAATGTGGAAATAGATCTGACAGGCTTAATTTTGTTCTACACTCATTCAATGATTTTACAATGATACAACAATGATACAATTTATTTGTTGTCATTTGAACCTCATTGAGACCCGACAGAGAAAAGGTCGGGTCCTCCGTGAGGTTCATTGAGGTTCAAACGAAATTTGGTTTCTGCAGTCATACACACAAGAAAAAGATCCAAGACACAACACAATTTACACAAACATCCATCACAGTGAATCTCCTCCTCACTGTGATGGAAGGCAAAGTCTTATCTCTCCCCTGCACTCCTCATTCTCCTCCTGATGTCAGAGTCAAAGCCCCCGGCGGGCGATGGTAAGTGTTCCGCGGCCATTAAAGCCGCGCCGGGTGATGCAAGGCCGTGCTCCGGGTCTTGGTGTTGGAGTCCCCGGCGTGCGCTAGCAAGTCCCCGCGGCCATTTAAAGCCGCGCCGGGCGATGTAAGGCCCCGCTCCAGGTAATTTTCAACCCCGCAACTCGGGCGGGAGAAGTCGCCGTTGCGGAAGCCCCGAAAAGCGGTCTCCCACCAGGGACCCGCGGGCTCCCGGTGTCACCGTCCAACAGACCTGCGGTTGGCGCCTCCGAATCTCCGGGGTCGGGCCGCAGCAGCGCGCCACCACAGCTCCTCCCGCTCCAAACTCGGCCAGCTCCGCGATGGTGGGTAAGTCCGCTGGCTCCGCGACTGGAGCCCCAGGTCGTTCCGGTTGGAGGCCGCTCCACCGTGCTAGGCCCCAACGACAACGGAGACCCGACAGAGAAAAGGTCGGGTTCTCCGTGCAGGGGAAATATTTTAAAAGTGTCCCCACCCCCCCGCCCCCACACACATACCCAGCTAAAAAAAAAGCACTTTAAACTACATTCAAACGAGACAAAAAATTAAAAAAACGACAGACGGACTGCAGAGGCCGCTGTGACGTGAGTCGCGCCGCCCACCCAAAGTTACGATTTGATAGATAGTACAATGACACTGTGAGAACGTTTACTTTTAATTATAAGTTAGCTTCAGTGCAACATGGAATTAGTCAGAATATTTTCTTTGATTCAGTTATTATAAGACAAAAAGAAAATATACCCATTTTATTATTACAATTATTAAAGATAAGTAAATTAAGTCTCACTTGCATGTTTGGTTTGAGTTATTATGAACTCTAGAAAACATCTGTTAAGTTATTTTGTATTCATAAAGAGCTGCAGATGCTGTTTAACAAAAGAACACAAAAAGTGCCAGAGTAACTCAGTGGGTCAGGCAGCTTTCCTGGAGGACATGGACAGATGACATTTCAGGTCGGGACCCTTTTTCTAACTGATTGTTAGAAGTCAGGGGAGAAAGCTGGAAGAGAGGGTGGAGCAGGTATGATGGGCAAGTGATTGGTAGAGACAGGTAAAGTGGAGGGGAGGGGGGTGGGGGGGGGGGGGGGGGTTAATTTGCAGATGGGTGGACAAAGGCCAAAGATGGGAAGAAGATCTGGGGCGCACAGTGGCGCAGAGGTAGAGTTGCTGCCTTACAGCTCCAGAGACCCGGGTTCAATTCTGATTACTGGTGCTGTCTGTATGGGGTTTATACATTCTCCCTGTGACCACGTGGGTTTTCTCCGGGTGCGCCAGTATCCTCCCACACTCCAAAGACGTGGAGGTTTGTAGGTTAATTGGGTTTGGTGAAAAAAAATTGTAAATTATTCCTAGTATGTAGGATAGTGTTAGTGTATGGGGAAATCACTGGATGGCCTGTTTCCATGCTGTATCTCTAAAGTCTAAAGTCTTAAATGTAAAGGAAAGATGAAAGGCTGTGAGATGGGGTGATATGGAGAGAAGATGCATGAAATGTGAAGCCAGAGAAAGAGATATGGGTAGAAGAGGACAGGGGGAGGGGAAAGGGTTGTTGTTGGTTAGTTGCTCACTTTTGGTTAGTTGTACCATTACTCTCTTCAGTGAACCATTTAATCCTGGCAGGAGACAAAGTGTTTGAATCCTCTTACCTGATGAAGGTGCTTCAACTTTCCACACATGGTCATAACTTTGTTGGCATTACTTTCAGGAGATTTACTCACATATTAAATCAATGTTTCGTTGGAAACATGTTGACTAGTAAATAAAGAAGGACATTTCAAGAGACGATTCATTTAATGCAGGCACTTGGGTGAAACAACAAAGTGCTGGAGTAACTCAGCAAGTCAGACAGCATCTCTGGAGAACATGGATAGGTGACATTTCACATTGAGACCCTTTTTCAGACCTCAGTTCTATATCAATATGCTTTTGATATCTGCAATTTAATGCACGGGGGATATGTCTGTGCTATTGAGATAAACATTATTTTGAGTATTTGAATAAATACTCAAATTAAATAGAATAAATGATTATAAAACAGCTAAAGAGCCTGAAGAATTTCTTCTGGTTCATCCATGAGGAGGAAAATTTGAATATATTGCAGGTTATTTAGAAAATAGAACATAGAGTGGTGCAGTAGAGGAACAGACCCTTTGGCCCAAAATATCCGTGCCTGAGGGAAGCTGATTAACTGGAAGGGTGCACAAGACCACAGCAGTTTACAGAATGCAAGTCTGCGCAACAAGTGACTGCCAGAAAGCCACAGTTATGTGGGTAACTGTGATCACAAGTTTGCAATAGACAAAACAAAGTGTATTAAATGTCTTTTCACCTAATTAGCGCAGGGTTGTAAAAAAAAGTCTCTAGCTGCTACAAAGGTTTCATTCAGTGGTAACGACATATACATTGAATCAATTGTGGATATATTAAAGTCCAAACACTGCACATCTGCCAAGTAAAGTTACTGGTGTTTCATAAATAGGCCCAAATGTCTGTGGGTGGCTTTCACACTTTGATTTAGAGAATTAGTCACAGTTTATTACTTTTCTATTCAGTTGTAACTCTGGGCCAAAAGGATACTTTAATGGTCATGCCACTGTAACATCAATTCGATTACATAATAATGATAAGCCATTGGCTTTGAAGAGCTAAGCCCTTAATGTGCTGATGTTAATTTAGTTGGCTGCTTCTGGGGGATAAATGAATAATTCACCTCCACAGAAATGCTAACTTAGGTTATCAGTTTTTCACGGATGAGTCGTGTTTATTTTTCCTTATATGTCCTTTAGGAAGATAAAAGACAATGTGGATGTACTGAATATCTTTATAGATATTAACCCTGACTGGTATTAAAACACTGACAGAATATTAAATATGGTGCAACTTTGCTTTGCTAGCTTGCGTTAACTTTTGGGGAGTTTTGCAAATACACAGGAGAACTGGTATTGGGAAGTGGATGATAGAACTGCACAACCAGAATTCATCCAAATAAGCACAAGCCAGTTTTATTCTTTGTTTTTGTGATCTAAATATTCTGACCTTAATGTAATTTGATCCATCAAAGAAAATCCATCTATGACCCGAGTTTCTCTTCCACTTCAACATCCAGCAACTTGCATATTTCCTGTTTTAAAAAAAAACATTTCATGCTCATCCCCGATGGAAAGAATCAGGTGGACAGGGATAATGTTGAACAACATGCACCCAATTTTTACAATAATCCTATCCTGACACAATCCTACCTTCTCCTCAGTTCTCTCTCCAGATCATAGTTGTAAAGGAGTGATAGCTGACACACTGTAACCTTTACTAGGAGTTTATTATAGCACATAGCACATGGCACACACGTCCCAGCACTGACTGCATCCAGCCTTCAGGCGTACCGGGACCTAGTGGGAGGAACAAAGGGAGGATACCACAGTTATACTAATATGATGGGGCGTGGTTAGTGGTGATGAGGTAGCTACATTATAGGTTGCATGCATAAACCATCTACATCCTTCCCCTTACAAATTAAACAAGTTACAGCAATGGCAGGTTGGTTATACAGTACCTGCAAAGCTAAGCAAACTCTCCGTATCGAGCCGGAGGTTTTACAATCCGACCCGAGCGAGTGCGCACAGCACCTTCACCCTCCCCACCTGAAAGAATAGGAGGAGGGACAGGAACAGAAACAGGAGGGGGAGAGAAGGTGGGTGGAGAACCCAGCTTGGAAGGGGAACGGAGAGGCACAGGTGAGCCAGGTGAAACAGAAGGGGTAGAATGAGCAGAAGTCGGAGAGAGAGAAGACCTGACAGGGGACAACAGGGCCGGAGGAGCGAACCCAGGAAGAGCAGGGGGAGGTGCCCGAGGCAAACGGACCGACCGGGGCATGCAGGGAGCAGAGGGTAAGTTAGTTGAGGAAGGCTCGACACGCGATGGAGGGGTATACGGAATCGCAGGAGGTGGTTTGGGCTCGTTGACCGCCAACAGGTGCTGGCGGCTGCGACGGTATACAGTCCCCTCAAAATCCACCAGGTAGGACCGTGGCGCGCTGTCGAACCCGACCACGGTGGCAAGTCGGGGAAAAACGGTGGACGTCTGCAAACGGACGACCTGTCCAGGCACCAGTGGGGATAGGGGGCGGCAGGATTTGTCGTGCGAGCGGCGCTGGATTTCGTGCTTTTGGGCAATTCGTTGCTGGACATCAGCAGGCTGCAGGACTTTGGGCATCAGGGACTGCTGGGCGATCGGCATCGGAGGGCGAATAACTCGGGACATGAGGCGTTGGGCAGGGGATCGCATTGTACTGTCTCTGGAAATATTCCGAAGGTTCAGGAGACCCTGATAGAAATCCCCGTTGGAGAGACGGGATTGTTCAAGCAAGTGCTTTGCGCTGCGGACCGCCCGTTCAGCCAGACCATTGCTCTGCGGGTACTCCGGGCTGCTGGTGAAATGATTGAAGTTCCACTTTGCAGCAAAAGCTTGAAATTCGGCGCTAGTGAACTGGCGGCCGTTGTCTGTCTGCAGCCGAACAGGTGAACCAAACGTGGCAAAGTGACGGCGTAGCTTACTGATCACCATCTCGGAGGTGATGGCAGGGAGAAGGTCCACCTCGAACCAATTTGAGTAAGAGTCTACCAGCACAAGGTACTGCTTCCCACGCCAGTCGAAAATATCGGCAGCCAGTGAAGACCAGGGCATGTCAGGGGCAAGGCTGTTGTAGAAGCGGCTGTCTCTGCTGATGCGGGGCAAGAGAGTTGCAGTCCGGACAGGAATCCACCCTGGCCTTGATGTACTTTGCCATGCCCGGCCAGTAATATTGTTCCTGGGCATGCGAGATAGTGGCATCTGCCCCGGGATGCCCCATGTGGGCGGCGTCGAAGTACAAACCATGCAGCGAGGCAGGGATGACCACTTTGTGTCCCTTGATAATAATACCGTCCCGGAGGACCAACTCATCGCGAACCAGAAAATAGGGGTGGACGCTAGCAGGCAATGAAGTCCGTTTGGTAGGCCACCCGCGCTTAATGACAGCAGCAAGCTGTTGCAGGTCGGGGTCGTTAGCGGTATGCTCAACCAGGCACTGTAGTTGCTTGGAAGGGACGAAGTTAACATTCAGTACCTGTAGGTCTGCCTGCTTTGAGAGGGTGCTGTGATTCCGTAGGATGCACATAATTACAGTTTGGACACTTCTGAGATCGCGGGACCCGAGATGTACGAACGGGCCGCGGTGGAGGGCGAAGGTTGTCCTGCATGCATCGTTGTCCAGCAACACCAGTCAGATTTATGGCTCGGCTGTCAGATCCCCTCTGCCCATGCGGAGGGGTGACCACTTCGGCGATGCGGCACGCATGCATTGCTTGAGTCAGGGTTAGGTCAGGCCGTTGCAGCAGGTCGGCACGTAGTTTCTGGTCAAGCATGCCAGTGACGAGAATGTCCCTGGTGAGCTGGTCGCGCATGGTTTCAAAACGGCACCGCTGAGCAAGGTAGCGCAGGTCAGCGATGAAACACTCGACAGGTTCGTCCGGCTGTTGCTTCCGTGAGAAAAACCTGGCCCGCTCCAGTATGCGGTTGGAGGCCAGGTCGCAAATCTCCGCAAACTTGCGCAAAAGACATACCGGGTCATCGGCAGATTCAGCTGGCACGACCGGCTGGCCGTTGTCATCCAGGACTGCTGGTTCGTAGACGAAAGCCTGAGCTCTCTTCATTGCGTCGGGACCGGCCAGGTTGAGCAGGAGTGAGGCTTTGACATGGCTGGGTCGTTCCGGTGCGCAATATTGACGAAGTGAGTGTAGTCCAACACAAAAGTCGACCATCGCTCCGCAATGTCAGCGTCAAAGACAAGGGGAGATGGCTTTCGGCATGAGGATGCCATATCAAAGGAAGCCCAACACTGGGCACTCAGGGGACAAATAAAAGAAAACCGGTAAACGGGAAGTGCGAGTTTAACTTTCTGACACCATGTAAAGGCATGATAGCTGACACACTGTAACCTTTACTAGGAGTTTATTATAGCACATGGCACACACGTCCCAGCACTGACTGCATCCAGCCTTCAGGCGTACCGGGATCTAGTGGGAGGAACAAAGGGAGGATACCACAATTATACTAATTTGATGGGGCGTGGTTAGTGGTGATGAGGTAGCTACATTATAGGTTGCATGCATAAACCATCTACAATAGTGTAGCGGCAGATTATCATATCTTTCAGGTAATTAGCAACCTAGCCGTTATTTGGATGAGAATGGTCTTCTAAACGCATGCAAGCTCACTCACAGAGACCTTCTTCTCAGGTATGGCTTCAAAACAGTCCTTTTCATGAATTAATGCTTTATTGTTGATAGAAAACAGTAAGGTACATCCGAGTTTCTTCCGACTCGTTACTACAATCTTCTTCGAACTCCAGCTTAATTACTTTAGACATTAGAAAACTCCTCGTGTCTCCGTAACACTGACAAGATCTGCATGATCCCGCATGTTCTTCTTTAGATCTCCCGTGGACCCCGCATGGCCCGCATGGCCCGCATGGTAGAAGGGTTAACCTTCCCCATGGGTTCTCCAAACTAATCTAAAAACTAAACTTCTGCGCAAGCATCTAAGCTCCAAACACGCCCAAAATCACGTCATAAATCCCACCCACAATATAACGGGCAGTCTAAAATTTAAAGGCACATGCCATCCTCAATGCCATGCAAAACAGGCCAAATGGCCCCTAGTACTCAAGTATATGCTAGGGTCAGCTAGTAAGAGCGTGTAAACCTCATATAGACAGCATTGGAGGTGAGGAGTAAACTCAACTCATTAGCGTTGTGAGGCAAGGGCTTCCCTGGATGTGACATTATGCTATTTCCCCATCCTTCACAATTATGTTCTCCAAGCAAATTTCTATGATTCAGCAGTATAAGCAAGTGTTGGATGGTCTGCCTGGACCTTACAAAATATTGACCAGAATAGCATGGACTCTGTAAACCTATCTTAAAATATAACTTTCAACATAATAATGCTTCATAACTCTTGTTTGTTCAGAAATATGCAATGAACTAAACTGTATAAAATACACAAAGTGTCTTATTGCCTGCACAATGATCACAATGTTATTTTGGTCCTGTTGTTTATGTCTTTACTTTAGACTTTAGACTTAAAATTAAATTAAATTAAATTTCTTTATTTATATAGCACATTTTTAGTCAACTTGCATTGACCCCAAAGTGCTTCACATAATTACATCCACACACACAGGCAAAGGTGGGTGAAGTGTCTTGCCCAAGGACACAACGACAGTATGCACTCCAAGCGGGATTCGAACCAGCTACCTTCCGGTTGCCAGCCGAACACTTAGCCCATTGTGCCATCTGTCAACTTAGAGATACAATGCGGAAACAGGCCCTTCGACCCACCAAGTGTTGCCAAGCAGCAATCATCCTGAACACTAAAACTATTACTGACATTAAATATAATGCTAGTAAGAGTGCTGTTATGATCTGTAGAACCAAAGAGGATAAATGCCTAAAATATCCTGATTTTAAATTGTCTGACAACAATCTTAGTGTCTGTAATAAGATAAAATATCTAGGGCATATTATTACAGAACAAATGACAGATGATGAGGATATTTATAGGCAACGACGCATGCTGTATGTACAGGCGAATATCCTCTTGCGTAAATTTGGTGCGTGTGCAGATGTGGTGAAGATATCGCTATTTAGAGCATACTGCACACCCCTCTACACTGCGCACCTGTGGTCGAACTATTTAAAGACAAGTATACAGAGACTAAAGGTGGCATATAACGATGCCATGAGAACACTGCTAAGGCAACCTAGATGGTGTAGTGCCAGTAATATGTTTGTGGCTGCAGGAGTCAGTACTTTAGAAGTTATCCTAAGACACCACATGTATAAATTCATTTGCAGGATAAATGACTCTAAAAATGTGTTTATTGTGGCCTTGACAAACATAAGGGTTAGAATAGAATAGAATAGAATAGAATTACCTTTATTGTCATTCAGACCTTACGGTCTGAACGAAATTTCGTGCCTGCAGTCATACATACAATCATACAATAATAAACAACAATAAACACAAATTAACATCCACCATAGTGAGTCCTCCAAGTACCTCCTCACTGTGGTGGAGGCAAAAATCTTAGGGCTGCAGTCTCTTCCCTCCTCTTCTCCCTCTGCGCTGAGGCGATACCCCACCGGGCGATGGCACAGACAGTCCCGCGGCTCACCGAACCCTGCAAACGGGCCGGCTCAAACACCGCGGCCCGGGGTGGTCGAAGCTGCCGCCCTCCAGTCCAGCGGACGCAGTCGCTGGCCCGCGGCTGAACCCCAGACTCCGGTCACCGCCGCCAGAACGCCGTCCCAGCCACCGGAGCACCGTTCCAGCCCCGAGCCGGATCGCCCTCACGCGAGTGCCGTTCCACCATCGAGCTGGGCCGCTCCGACGGGAGCACCGTACCTCCCTCGAGCTGGGCCGCCCCGACGGGAGCGCCATTCCATCCTCGAGCTGGGCCGCTCCGACGGGAGCGCCGTACCTCCCTCGAGCTGGGCCGCTCCGACGGGAGCGCCATTCCTCCCTCGAGCTGGGCCGCTCCGACGGGAGCGCCATTCCTCCCTCGAGCTGGGCCGCTCTGACGGGAGCACCATTCCTCCCTCGAGCTGGGCCGCCCTGACGGGAGCGCCACAGCCCCTCACGGGAGAGTCTCAGCCCCGCGCCAGGCTGCCCTCACGGGAGCGTCACAGCCCCTCACGGGAGCGCCGTTCCAGCCCCGAGCCGGACCGCCCTCACGGGAGCGAGCCCAGGGCAAGTCCTGACAGGCTGCCTCCATAGTCTCGAGGTCGCCAGCTCCGCCATTAGGCCTCAGCGCAGACGGAGGCAGAGAAGGGGGATACGGCAAAAAAAATCGCATTCCCCCGAAGGGAGAGACAGCAAGCCCCGTTTCAACCCCCCCCCCCCCCCCACATAAACACAACCCAAAAACCAAAAACTTAACTAGACAAAACGAAAAAAACAACACAAAAAAAGTAAAAACGAACGGACTGCAGGCGCCGCCACTTCCGGAGAAGTAAGAGTGCTGTTAGCACTACACGCTACGAATCCCAGCTGTGGAGACACTGGCATAGTTGTCTCGTTGTAGGACATTGATCATCTTTTAATCTGGATTTTTAACTTAAGTATTGTGTTTAAAAAATATATAAATTATGATGTTTTTATAAGCGATATACCAAGATTTTATATATATTTATGATATTTGATATGCAATGCTTTTTTAATGTAATGTTGCCACTTGTCTGGACCTTGAGTCCGTAATAAAGTTTTTTATTTTTATTATTATTATTATTATTATTATTATTATTATTATTATTATTATTATTATTATTATTATTATTATTATTATTATTATTATTATTATTATTATCTTACACACTGGGGACAATTTACAATTTTACGAAAGCAAATTAACCAACAAATCTGTATGTCTCCAGAGCACCCGTAGAAAACCTATGCGGTCACAGGGAGAAGGTATAAACTCTGTACAAACAGCACCCGTAATCAAGATGGAACCCGAGTCTCGGGCAATATAATGTCCCTGTCCCACTTAGGAAACCTGAACGGAAACCTCTGGAGACTTTGCGCCCCACCCAAGGTTTCCGTGCGGTTCCCGGAGGTTTTTGTCAGTCTCCCTACCTGCTTCCACTACCTGCAACCTCCGGCAACCGCCTGCAATCTCCGGGAACCGCACGGTAACCTTGGGTGGGGCGCAAAGTCTCCAGAGGTTTCCGTTCAGGTTTCCTAAGTGGGACAGGAGGCAGCAACTCTACCGCCGTGCAACTGTGGCACCCCTGTTCTTTAATTGGAATGAAGAAAAATGGAAGAAGGGTGACAGTCTGTGCAGCAATCTAACAAGTGCTGCAGCTGTACTTCGAGATTCAATGGAAATCCAAGAATTCCACAGTAATGTGCTGCACTGAACTTTCTAGTCATCTTTACCTTGCTAAATTATCAACCCATTGGTGCCTGGAACTCTGCCCCTTAAATGGAGAATTTCAAACAGACTTAACCATCACCTGCTGACTAAGTATGACAGGTGGATGCATCAGGTCATGGGAAGGTTGTAGTCCTTGGCCTTCCACACCCTTACACAAATAATAAAGGCGTTTTACTTACACTGGCTGTGGCTGTCTGAGTCATTCCCATTGGACATCTGTCCCTTCTGCAGCTGCCTTTGGCTGCGCTGTTACCATGTGCTGTTATGTATCTGGTCCTAGACTCTCCCACTAGCGGAACCATCCTCTCCACAGTCAATCTATCCAGGCTTTTCACTATTCGAGATGTTTCAATGAGGCCCCCCCCCCCCCCCCCACTCGTCCTTCTAAACTCCAGCGAGTCTAAACATTCGCTGTTGCAAGTAATTGAACGCTACTGTGTGTGTCCAGCATCCTCCTTGCATTACATACGAAATGTACGAGGAACACAACATGAAAATTGAGGACATCACATCCGCCCTATTTATAACACGTTGAATCACTTGGCATCTCGCCCCATGATCCAGCTTCTAAATAAGTGACAACAATAATCAAGGCCATGTTGGGCTCATTTGTGGTGGTCCCCAAATGGCACCCTCTAATTCACTACTTAAGTGAACAATGACACTTTGCCTGTGTGTTTTCACCCCAACTTTGCCAATAACTTCAACAGGGCAGGGCTTTGAATTAGATGGGAGAAATCGAACCAATTATGTCAGTCTTTTTTCTAAGAACGTAGCCTTATCTACAAGATATCCTGGCTTTTAATTTAACTTCTCTTTCCTGCACCAGGGACCCGGTTTGGATCCTGACTGCGGATGCTGTCTGTACGGAGTTTGCATGTTCTCCCTGTGACTGTGTGGGTTTTCTCCGGGTGCTCCGGTTTCCTCCTACATTCCAAAACCGTGCAGATTTGTAGGTTTATTGGCTTCTGTAAAATTGTCCCGCGGTGTAGGAGAGAACTAGTGTATAGGAATCGCTGGTCAGCCAGGACATGGTGTGGCGAAGGGCCTGTTTCCACCCTCTATCTATAAAACTAAAATTAAAACTAAAACTAATGTGGAGCATTTAGAAAAACCAAAAATGAAGGAAACCCACGCAGTCACAGGGAGAACGTGCAAACACCACACAGACAGCATCCGGTCAGGATTGAACCAGCAACTCTACCAGCAGTGCTACTGAGCCGCCCCTGTTGAAAATATGACAGGGAGTCAAGGGAGTCACTGTAGTTCACTGGAGTTTAGAAGGATGAGGGGATATCTTATAGAAACATATAAAATTATAAAAGGACTATACAAGCTAGATGCAGGAGAAATGTTCCCAATATTGGGCGAGTCCAGAACCAGGGGCCCACAGTCTTACAATAAAGGGGAAGCCATTTAAAACTGAGGTGAGAAAACACTATTTCACCCAGAGAGTTGTGAATTTGTGGAATTCCCTGCCACAGAGGGCAGTGGAGGCCAAGTCACTGGATGGATTTAAGAGAGAGTTAGATAGAGCTCTAGTGGCTAGTGGAATCAAGGGATATGGGGAGAAGGCAGGCACGGGTTATTGATTGGGGATGATCAGCCATGATCACAATGAATGGCGGTGCTGGCTCGAAGGGCCGAATGGCCTCCTCCTGCACCTATTTTCTATGTTTCTATGTTTCTATGACAGAGATGCATCAGAGAAATTGACCTAATTGTTTGAACATCCTTAATATTAACACAAGCAGGGTTTAAACAGTTCCAATACATAAGAGGTGTGGTGTGGGAAGGAGTATGCTTTCTTTGGGCTCATGGTAGAATAAACAAGCAGGGAAAGATTGCAGATTGAGACACTGGGTTTGTGAATCATTCTAGCTGGCTTTGAGGCTTTCTTTCCCTTCCACACTGCTGGATATACAGCTTTTCTTTTTGTACCCGGTTAATTGTTAAAGCCACGGAGTATCCTCAGGGGGAAGACTCCCTGCATGGAAATTACAAGGATGGATGGTCTGTAATTGAGGAAATGTGGCCAAAGGTTTCTGTTTTTTGTTTGCATTGGCATCAAAGGACCAGAAAAAGAAATTGTGTTTCTAAAGAATTAGGCTGAATCATTTATTCCACCATTGGACTATTCATAGACATTAGCCTTTCTTTGAAACAAACAGGTTATTTTTAATTATATAAGTGGGCCGTTGATTATTAGTTAATCAAAAACATTTTGTTGGGATCCCATGTCTCGTATTACATAAAAGAAAACAAATGTCAAAGTTCTCAGTCTCATGGTAAGAATTTAATACCAAGAAATTAAAATAGAGAACTCAATATTTTACGGGAAGGTTTTGCTTTAATAGATCGTTTACAGTGCAGGGGATAGGTAGTGAAATCATTTTCATGCATTACTACAATTGATTAGTCAAAGAGCATAACATTTAATAATGAACTCCACTCGATAGCAGAAAGCATAGACAAGAGAGCAAATGATCTTCACGTTTTTCTGAACCAAAAGTAAATTGTGGCAATATTTTCTCATGGTATGTTTTGGTCTGAATTCCGTTCGTTTTAAATGAAAAAGATGGATGAAGTGTAAATGTTCTGCATCAAATAGCAGCACATGTACACGGTGCAGAGAAACCTTAGCTCTGTAATGTTAATACCTGCTATTCCTGTTACTATCCTTAAAAAAACCCAGTCTCTAGTCTATACCAATACTCCAAGATGGTGAGTTATTCTTACCTGCCCTAAAGGCAGTAGAGTAAACCTCCCTCAGCTTATTACATCCAGCACAGTTAATAAACGTGGACCTCTCGTTCGTCATAATCAGCTCTGCCAGAGTAAAACTTGTCAGATCATATTCTTTGCCCAACTCTCCCACGCATACGACACCCTGAATGTAATGCTGCAGGGTGACCTGAAAGATGGGCTCATTACAGTAATACTTGACTTTGGATGTCCAAAAACAAGTGGAGTTCTCTGGAGGCATAGATACCTCTCTTTTTGTAAAAATATAAATTCTACCTTCCCAATTTTGTGGCAACAGCGAAAATCCCTCAATTTCTTCCAGTAAAATTTATCTTAGATCTCCAAGGCCTTTTAAGGTCAGTGGTAGAAATTTTATGGTAGAACATTTTAGTGGTAGAAAAATCCTTGGACCTTTCCTGATCTATCAGAATAATTGCCAGAAAGCCTGTAGCTACTATTGTTATGGCAGCTAATTGAGAGAAAGCCAAAGAGGATTCTTACAAAGGTCTCTGCCAGCATAAAGTTTGCCTGTCAGGAGCATATAGGAATAAAGTCGAGGAAAGAGATTGGGGATTGACATTTTTATCTTGGTGACACCTTTGCACAACCATTATCCTTTAACTCCCACCAATCATCATGAATCCCATCCAGCCTTACCCATTAATTCCATGTCTGATTTCACATCATCGAAATGGAAATATTGCAAAGTTCTAAAGAATGTTTTGCATATTCTGAAATGATAAGGTGCACCATCAAAACGCTGTTTACTCATCTATAACTTGACTATCAACTGCAGAACATGGAGCTATAGTGCTTGTCTCATCAAGCAGGACTATGCTCATGGGTCTTTAGAAAATTAAAGACTCCGATTAAAAATAACAAGTGTGACCCTGATTGCTACATTGCTTGCCAGTTCAATTCTATGTTCCACACCCACCCTAATTGCGTTCTGTCCCTAGGCATTAAACTGTTGCAATAAAACTCAGGCCAAGTTTGGGAAACACAACCAAGGGCATTTCTATTTTTATTCATTCAAAAATTGCGGGCTTCGTAAGCTGAGCCAGCATTTAATTGTCCATGTCTAACTGCTCTTGAGAAGGGAGTGGTGAGCTAACTTCTCGAACTGCTGCATCCTTGCGTTGCGTTGCGGGCACACCCACAATGTTATTAAGGATAGAGTTCTAGGAGCATGACCTAGCCTAGTGATTCCAAGTCAGGATGGTGCGCAGCTTTGGCGGCAAATTCCAGGGAAATTTTACACCAAGAATTGCAGCCAGCTTTCGATGAAGAAGGATGCTGAAACATCGTTGATCCTTAGACTTTAATTTAGACATGCAGCGTGGAAACAGGCCCTTCGGCCCACCGATTCTGAGCCGACCAGCAATCACCCTGCACACTAGCACTATCCTACACACTAGGAACAATTTACAATTCATCGAAGCCAATTAACCTACAAACCTGTACGTCAAATATTTATCCATCTCCATTTTTAATATTTTTAATGATCCAGTTCCCACACTGTGCAAGAAGAAATTTCAAGACACCTCCGTTTTAAATGACTGTCCTCTTATTGTGTAATTATGCATCTTTGTTTAAAACTTTCCCCCGAGTGAAAACATCTCAACGTCTTTAGACTTTAGAGATACAACACAGAAACAGGTCCTTAGGCCCACCGAGTCCACGCTGACCAGCGATCATCCCGTACACTAGCACTATCCTACTCACAAGGCACAATTTACAATTCACAGCAGCCAATTAACCTACAAACCTGTGCGTCTTTGGAGTGTGGGAGGAAACCAGAGCATCCGGAGAAAACCCACGCGGTCACAGGGAGAACGTACAAACTCTGAACAGACAGCAGCTGGATACAGAATTGAACATGATTGAACTTGGGTCTCTGACGCTGTAAGGTAGCAACCCTACTGCTATGCCACTGTGTCGGCCTATCCATTTCCCTTCACTGATGCTGCTTGACCTGTTTGGTTTCTCCAACAGTTTGTATTTTGCTCATTGTTCCTTAACATCGAGCTTTTCCTGGGACGTCAGGACTTTCATATGACGAAAGACTGGATTGATTGATTGATTGATTGATTATTTTAATGACCACACAGCCAGGCTGGTGGAATTTGTTATGCCAATGCAGCACATAAAAAAGAATACAAACATGACAATACTAAAGAACTTTAACATGAAAACATCCCCCCACAATGGTTCCCATTATGAGGGAAGGCACAAAGTCCAGTCCCCAACCCCAGTTCCCCCATAGTCGGGCCTATTGAGGCCTCCACAGTTGCCTCTACGGAGGCCCGATGTTCCAGGCCGTTCTTGCCGGGTGATGTTGTTCCGGCGTCGGGAGAGTCCTCTCAGCGGCCTGGGAACACTGGAAACGGCCGCCTCCTTACTCGAGACCGTGGCTTCCGGAGCCGACAAAATCCCAGGCTCCCGATGGAAAGTTCAGCGCCGCCGCCCACAGCCGCTCCACAGACCCGCAGCTCCGCAACGGACCCAGCTCACCGGAGTTCCAGCTCAGCGACCCAGGCAAGGCACCGCCTGCCCCGCAATGGCGCTCCAGCGCTGCACCGCCATCCTCAGACCCACAGCTCCGCCGATGCCGCCGCCGCCGGTGCCGATGCCGAGGTTCTGGGCCATCCCCTCAGGAAACGCCGCTCCAGGCCCGCTGCTAGGCCGCGAGGACGGGTCGAGAGTGCAGCCCGGAGAAAAGCTGCATCTCCGACCAGGTAGGGACCCTGAAAATTAGTTTCCCCCTTCCCCCCCCCCTCCCCCACACATAAAAAAAGCTAGAACTCCTAAAACAAAACACTAAACTAACTAAAAATAAGAAAAAAAGATGAAAGGACAGGACAACTGCTGGCTGGGCAGACTCGGCTTGTATTCGCTAGAATTTAGGAGAATGAGGGGGGATCTTATAGAAACTTACAAAATTCTTAAGGGGTTGGGCAGGCTAGATGCAGGAAGATAGTTCCCGATGTTGGGGAAGTCCAGAACAAGGGGTCACAGCTTAAGGATAAGGGGGAAATCTTTTAGGACCGAGATGAGAAAAACATTTTTCACACAGAGAGTGGTGAATCTCTGGAATTCTCTGCCACAGAAGTTAGTTGAGGCCAGTTAATTGGCTATATTTAAGAGGGATTTAGATGTGGCCCTTGTGGCTGAAGGGATCAGGGGTATGGAGAGAAGGCAGGTATGGGATACTGAGTTGGATGATCAGCCATGATCATATTGAATGGCGGTGCAGGCTCGAAGGGCCGAATGGCCTACTCCTGCACCTATTTTCTATGTTTCTATGTTTCTATGTTTACCATTTACATTCTTTAATCTTGGCTGACAATTCCTCTGACAGGAAGAACTTCTGATATGGGATAGCGAAGGTAGCAAAGGTGAGCCTTGGAGTTTAAAAGTGTAAGGGGTAACCTGATTCAAATATATATAGAACATTCTTTTCGCAGAGGATGGTGAATTTCTGGAATTGTTTGCCCCGGCTATATTGTTAGAAGCATTTAAAGTGAAACTGGATATATATTTGATGGATCGAGGAACAGAGTGGTACAGAGATATGGCGGAGAAAAGGAGTTGAGGCATGCATATTTCAGTCATGATATACTAAATGGTAGGGCAGGCTTGAGGGGCCTGGTGGCCTACTCCTGCTCCTATTTTCTAATGAGCATTGTTAAAATTCTGAAATATAGTTTCACCGCAGGGGCTGCAGCAGATGAAGGAGAAAGCACATTTCATACGTACATAAGCTGGACGATAAATCCAGCCACATCAGCAGTACTTTCCCCCTCTAGACATTCTCTTACTGAGGTTGATTTTGACTCCAAGTGATAAATTGAGAGAAACAGCAGCTAGTTTCCATAAATTTTAATTTCTACTAACTTTCGCCTTCAATTCCTGTGTTTCGTTATAACCCTGTACCTATTTTCATTAGCCTTAGTCAATGAGAACAATTTCTTTGTTTTGCTTAGTTTGAGACATGATGAATGTGTACACCTGGCACTTAAAGTCCTCTTCTCTACGTACTGAAGTCTTGTTTTTAGGGCCAGGCGCTCCATGGGCTTCACATCTATTTTTTAGTGCAGTTTCTAGAAATGGTTAGAATAAATTTAAAAAAATTAAATTGTTGGAATTTTTATTTACGATGGAATCTCACTGCTGAGTGGGTGTGTGCTTTTCCACCAAAGTCACTTGGTAATGTTTCTATTCTGCTAGAGGGTCCTCTGTTAAAACGAGCATGTCATCTCCACCTAAAGTGTGCAATGTGGATGTAGATAGCATGTGAAATATGTGCACTTCATAAAAAACATTTAACAAAAATGTTTGCACTGCATCTGCAGGTAGATTCTGGGGGATCCAAATTAATTCATTTGATGGAGTAATTCAGCAGGTTTGGCAAATGCTGCCTGACCTGCTGAATTACTCCAGCACTTTGTTTCAATTTTGTAAACTAGCATCTGCAGTTTCTTGTTTCAGTTTTTATTTTAATTTTTTTTAGTTTTAGAGATACAGTGTGGAAACAGGCCCTTCGGCCCACCGAGTCCGCACCGACCAGCAATTCCCGCACATTAATACTATCCTACACACACTAGGGACAATTCACATTTATACCAAGTCAATTAGCCTACAAACCTGTACATCTTTGGAGTATTGGAGGAAAATAAAGATTTCGGAGAAAACCCACGCGGTCACAGAGTGAACGTACAAACTCCGTACTCTACCACTAGCACCACTGTGCCATTCTGAATCTGAATTCTGAATAAATTATATTATCAGTGCACAGTGAGTATTTGCAATTGATCTATAATGAATTGAAATATCTGTTTCAAGATTTCAGATTATTTAACAAACTTTGTACACACGTGGTCCCACTTGCTTCAAACCTACTACTAATATTTAACTAAAGGAGTTAACTAAACCGTTTCTTGCTGATTTTATTGACGCCCTTAGGGACAACAAGGTTTAAGGAAGGAGATACTTTTCAAAATAAATTCTTTAAGGTTCAAATGGGGCATTTTCTTCCTACTCAGTGGTGTAAACCACAAACATAACACATTTGGTTCCAATTATGTGACTGTCATTGATCTTACTTACATGGAACCGTGCTACCTTCTTAGCATCTGTTATCACATTATTTCTTAATCTCGTCCACTGACCTGTAACTTATTTGAAGAAAGGGGACCATGATCAGAAAGAAACGCTCAGCTCTGAAATTTTAATATAAAGATCGAGTACACTACATGTACTGTATGTACATAATGACAAAATGCTTTTCAAGCTTGTCCACTAAGTGAAGGCAGCAGGTCACAGTTAAACAAACATAGAGGAAGGAATTTTTGAAATAATCTTCAATTATTGGTGCCTGGAGATAAATCTTTAATACTCTGCTCACCATCATTTTAAATAGTAGTCTTGAATTTAAACATTGGAGACTATAACGTGGAAACAGGGCCTTTAGCCCACCAAGTCCACACTGACCATCAATCCCTGTATACTAGCACTATCTTACACATGAGGGACAATTTACAAATTTTACCAAAGCCAATTAATCTACAAACCTTTACATCTTTGGAGTGTGGGAGGAAACCGGGGCAACTGGAGAAATGCCAGAGACCTGGGTTCGATTCTGACTACGGGTGCTGTCTATACCGAGTTTGTATGTTCTCCCCATGACCTGTAGGCGTTTTCTCCAGGATCTCTGGTTTCCTCACACACTCCAAAGTCTCTTGTGTGTGTTGGATAACGTTAGTGTGTGGAGATCGCTGGTCAGTGCAGACTCTGTGGGCCAAAGGGTCTGTTTCCGTGCTGTATCTATCAACTAAAGTAAACTAAACCAAACTAAACGAAAACCAACGCGGTCACAGAGAGAACGTACAAACTCTGTACAGACGGCACCCGTAATTAGAATCGACCCCGGGTCTCTGGCGCTGTAAGACAGCAACTCTACCGCTGCACCCTTTTTGAGAAAATATTAGCATCTTGCTGAGTTCTGGCAACATTGGATCCAAGATGGATCTTTCCAGAAACCTTTTCCTGCCAGAAACCTAATTTTCGGGCGGAACATTCATGCAATTATGGGTGTGAGGTAGGGGCCTGACCATGATGTATCCAAGTCCCTTCAGTCTCTAAAGACTGTCTATCAATCCCTCGGCCTCAATGCATCTATATAAAACCAACCAAATCATAGAAATTCCTGCAGCAGCACTTGCACAGGGCAATCTCTTAAAAATAGAAGCAGATTTTCAGGGACAGCAGGAAACAATCATATCAATCATAAAATTATGAGGCATAGATAGAGTGTCTGTTTGCAATTCCTGTGAATAAAAACAATGTATCCTCATTGGGATTTGCTCTGCATAGCTTATTTCTTTGAATCAATTCTTTTCACAATATGCATATCGTTAATAGGATCATTTAAAAAATATCATTAAATGCCAACAGTATTTAATTGCCTTCAGTTGATCATTAAGTTGCTGACATTATGTATTTATTTCCATCACTCGTATATTTCCTCAATCTCCCCATCTATGCCATTTGAAATAAATTCTGACATTCCCCTGCTGTTGGAACTATGCAGAAATTGTGTTTGCATCTCCTCTGGATGCTTCAGTTTATTCCCACATCCCAAAACTATTTGGGTTGCTGGATTCATTGTTTGTTGTAAAATTGAGATGTGGATGTTGTCCAGTCCCGTAGGGCAGAAGGTAGACACAAAATGTTGGAGTAACTCAGCAGGACAGGCAGCATCTCTGGAGAGGGGGAATGGGTGACGTTTCGGGTCGAGACCCTTCCTCCCATAGGGCAGAAGTTACAGGAGCTTGGGAGTTCGCATTACCAGACTCAGAGGCAGCTTCATTCCCTCGGTTATCAGGTTCCTGAACGGTTCTTCCGTAAACTAGGGTACAGTCCCGATTCTCCAACCTAAGTCATTAGCGTACTTTGTCTCTGGAACTGCGATGCTACAATGCTAAGAACTGTATTCTTCACTCTGTATTTGCCTCTCTCTCCGTTACATCTTTTCTACTTGAGTTTGGTTTGATTGTATTCACGTATGGTGTTATCTGATTGAATTGGATACCATGCACCTAAAAGCTTTTCAGTGTATCTCAGTGCACATGACAATAATAAACATAGACCTAACCCTAAACCACAGCGTAGAGATGAGAAAAAGAATTTGAGAGATAAATTGTGGGAATGTGGGGAGAATAAAATGGGTTAGGTTTGGATTAGTGTAGACATTGGTGCACGATTATCAGCATGGATTCAGTTGGATAAATTGCCTACTCTTTGTAAACAAATTGCCCCACACACCTTCTTTGAACTTAGGCCCTCTGATCCAAAAACTCTGCTCCATAGTCTTTGACATTTCCACCATGGGATAAAGGTTCTGACTTTCTACTCTATCTATGCCTCATAATTTTATATACTTCTGACAGGTCTACCCTCAACCTCCGATGTTTCAGAAAAATGTTCACTCTGCATATGAACATGGAGATTTGGACATATATGGAATCTGAATTTCCAGCAAAACTCGTTTTATTGCAGCATCAAATTTCTGTTTGTTTGTCTCATTTTTTGCACAGTCAAAAAAATTATATCTCCGAAGGACTATGATCATGATGGACTGATTGAATAATAGAGGATAGAGTCAGTGACACATGCACAAAGAAAGCTTTTGGCAGGAGAGCGTTTTTTTTTTGAGTCAATCTAAACTGACAACACATTTGTGGCTAGTGGCGCAGAAAGTAACCCACAGAAAGACTGTCAATATTGGAATGCATAGGATCTTGAGGGAAAAATAATGTTGAAGATGTGCTTGTTGCGTAGGGATGGGTAGGTACAACTAAGGATGTTTCCACTAGTGGAAAAGTCTAGGACCAGAGGCCATAGCCTCAGAATAAATGGGCGTACCTTTAAAAAGGAGATGAGGAGGGATTTCTTTAGGCAAAGGGTGGTGAATCTGTGGAGTTCATTGCCACAGACGTCAGTAGAGGCCAAGTCAATAAATATTTTTAAGGCAGAGATAGATAGATTCCTGATTAGTATGGGTGTCAGGGCTTAATGGGGAGAAGGCAGGTGAGAGGGATTGAAAGGGAAAGTTAGATCAGCCATGATTGAATGGCAGAGTAGACTTGATGGCCCGAATGGCCTAATTCTGCTCCTACAAGATATGAACTCATGAAAGTAATGTGGCTTTGGTTGGAGAAAGTTAGACCAGGAATGATTGATTCAAGAAATGAAATCAATGAGAAATAAGAATCTGGATAAAATAACTGAAAGAGGTTAGTTAAATAATTGTGGAAAGATCTACGCCAAAATTTTTACCAGTTTGTTCTCGCCACATCCTGTTTTGTTCCCCAGAGATTCATTTTATTACATAGACTGAACAGAACAACAACACAATGTTATTTACATGTGTTGCCGACTGGGGGATTGCAGCCATTATTGGATGCTTGTCCTGCACACCAGCTAAGAAAGAGACGGACATAATCAGTGGAAGAGTTTTTCTCTTTTTAATCTCTTTATTATCCATCAGTCTGCAGAGATATGAGAATGAAGATCTGTTTCCATTGATCCCTGGCCTCCAGAGAAAACCAATACAAGACCCCATCTTGATCTTGTTATTAGCTGAGAATGTTATTTTGCTCTTCTTTCCAATTTTCTACGAGTACATCGTGGAAGCTGCTATGCTTCGAGTGATCATCATCATCATCATCATCATCATCATCATCATCATCATCATCATCATCATCATCATCATCATCATCATCATCATCATCATCTCCTCCTCCTCCTCCTCCTCCTCCTCCTCCTCCTCCTCCTCCTCCTCCTCCTCCTCCTCCTCCTCCTCCTCCTCCCTCCTCCTCCCTCCCCCTCCTCGTCTTTGTAAACCATCAAGTCTCTTCTGACCTACAAGGTCCATGGATTTTTTCCCATTCGTTGGGGAAATTCCCATTTCTCCCTTTGTATCCTGTGTATCCTTTGAACTTGTGCAGGAAGGAACTGCAGATGGTGGTTTACACCGAAGATAGACACAAAATACTGGAGTAACTCGACGGGACAGGCAACATCTCTGGATAGAAGGAATTGATGACATTTTGGGTTGAGACCCTTCTTCAGACTGAGAGTCAGTCAAGTCACATTTATTTATATAGCACATTTAAAAAACAACTCTCGTTGGCCAAAGTGCTCTACATTTGTTAGAAGAATAGTATAAACAAACAAACTACATACATACAGTATATACATATAGCCCTCGCTCAGTGGACGTCAGGAAAGGCTTGGGAGTATAGGTACGTTTTTAGTCTAGACTTAAATGAGTCGATGGAGGGGGCAGTTCTGATGGGAAGGGGGATGCTGTTCCACAGTCTAGGAGCTGCAACCGCAAAGGCGCGGTCGCCCCTAAGCTTATGCCTAGACAGCGGGATATTCAGCAGCCCCAAGTCGGCCCATCTGAGGAACCTGGAGGTGGAGTGGTGGGTAAGAAGACTTTTAATGTGGGTCAGGGGAGAGGAAGACACAGGGATAAGGAAGGGTAAGGTGTGAAAACGAGACAGCAAATGAGATGAAGTTCAAGGAAAATGTAGAATAGATCATTGTTAACTAGCAGAAGTTAACAACAAAGCAAACAGGGATAAAATGTAATCGGGATCAGTCAGATTGGTCAGAGAACTAGGAAGGGGAGGGTTACTTCAAGTTAGAGAAGTCAATATTCATACCACTGGGGTGTAAGTTACCCAAGTGAAATATGAAGTGTTGTTCCTCCAATTTGCGCTGGGCCTCACTCTGACTTTAAACTTTAAACCTACTTGCTTCACCATAAAATTCATTATGATACTGTGTGGGGTCTTTAAAACAAAAGCAATTTAAAAATGCAATGATTATCTTGTCATGAAGTGGTATTCCTGACAAAATGAACATGTAATGTCTTCCAAATGAGGTTGGGGTCAGTTTATTTTGTTTGGCGATATTCTCTCTTGAATTGGAATGATGTAAGTTAAAGTACTGTTAACATTCTCTCTTCTTCCAAATAAACGATTATTTTGACAGGTCAATGACCAGCAATCCTATTGGGTAATAAAAAGCTTTAAATGACCTCCTGTAAAAGTTTATATGATTTCTGGTCATATGGCTTCTGACCAAGTGAAATAGCATGCTTATTTCAAACTATCACTTTCATTATTCTCAGTGATCCTGCCTCTCCTGATTTCCTTCAAAAACCATTGTTTATTTACTTAAAAGGGCCTTTAAAAATAAATATAACTATGTAAAGCGATGTAAAGCGCCTCTGCGATGTAAAGCGCCTTGAGTATTAGAAAGGCGCTATATAAATCCCATCCATTATTATTATTATTATTATTATTATGTTTCAAAATGCTTTCAGAAATATGAATCTAGAAATAAATAGGACTCGAAATGAAGAGCTTATCTTTCTAGAGAAAAGGTATCAGTCTAAAGCCTGATGACTAGCTCAAAACATATTCATACTGCTCTTAGATTTGATGTTACAATCGGGTGGCATGGTGGTGCAGCAACAGAGTTGCTGTCTTACAGTGCTAGAGTTCGATCCTGACCACGGGCACTGTCCAGTGCCGGATTTAGATGAAGAGAGGCCCTAAGCTGTTCCACTTGTGAGGCCCCCAACGACCGGACAGCTATGGCGGCCAAATCTCCCACAATTCAAAGCGAGGGAGAAAGTGCCCAGCGCCGACCAGTTGCCGTTGCAGTGCGCATGCGCAGGGCGGCCGATGATGTGCTGGCCGTGGTTGTGCGCATGTGCAAGGCGGCCTGCCGTGCCGGCGGATGAGGAGCGAGCGGAGCCCGGCGGCCCGGACACGGATAGCGGGGGGAGATGGAGAGAGAGAGAGATAGAGAGGGGGGCCGCCCAGAGTTGAACGGTAGGTGTTCTGCCTTGGCCGGAGGCCCCCCTAGACCTCAAGGCCCATCAATTTTTTCGGGGGGCCCCCTAGAAAGTGGGGCCCTAAGCTATAGCTTGTTTAGCTTATACGTAAATCCGGCACTGGCACTGTCGCTGTTTGTACATTATCGTTATTGTACATTAAATGAAGTTTGTACATTATCCCCATGAGAGCGTGGGTTTTCTTCGGGAGCTCCAGCTTCCTCCCACACACCAAACACGTACATGTTTGCCAGTTAATTGTCTTTGGTAAAATTGTAAATAGTCCCCAGTGTGTAAGATAGGGCTCATATACAGGTTGATTACTGGTCAGTGCGGACTTGTGGGTCTATTTCTGCACTGTATCTCCAAACTCTAACCTAAACTAATCAGTTCCTGCTGCCACACACTCATCTCCCCGCTACCTTCAGGTAGAAGGTACAGGAGCCTGAAGACTGCAACGTCCAGGCTCAGAAATAGCTACTTCCCCACAGCCATCAGGCTGTTAAACTCAACTGAAACAAATCTCTGAACATTAATAGACCATTATCTGTTTATTTGCACTTTATCTGCTTATTTATTGATGTGTGTATATATTTATATAATGGTATATGGACTCACTGATATGTTCTGTATTCATGCCTACTATATTCTGTTGTGCTGAAGCAAAACAAGAATGTCATTATCCTATCTGGGACACATGACAATAAACTCTCTTGACTTGACTTGACTCTTGCTTTTCTTGACAGTAGTTTCAACTAATCTATTACATTTTAAATACCATCTTTTCTCTCTTCTTGAATGTTGTCACATTTATTATTTCATCATGCTCTTTTATTTCATATTTCCACCATATGCTGTGTTCTGTATTTATGTCACCCTCACTCCCTCCCTCTATTTGTCCTGCCCCGGGCAGATCAATATTGCTGAGTAAGCATTCCTCTATTAGTTGTCCTAACCGTGCTTTCTAACTGCATATTTTTGATGTCCACTGTATCGGGGATATCCTCTTGGCTTTCTCAACTGCACTCCGACTCCACCGCCTCATCCCACAAGTGAAAATATGTTATTTTCCACACCTTTACAGTTAGAACATAGAACATTGCATCACGGGGATGGGCCCTTTGGCCCATCATATCTCAGCCAACCATGATGCCAAACTAACTAATCTCATCTGCCTGCACATGATTCATATCTCTCTATTCTCCACATTATCATGTGTCTATCTAGATGCCTCAAAAACATTGCTAGCGTAGTTGCTTCTGGTGAAAAGCTATTGAGGTGAACTGTTAACCCTGTTTGTCTGTGCCTGACGTGCTGAGTATCTCCAACATTTTTTATTTTGACAAATCCACAACAAAAATTTGAATGTGGGCGTAGTGGTAGGTAGTAGCAGTAGCATGGTTGGCATGGGGGAAAGGCAGCAGGACCCAGTGGTGTCAGTATTGAGATCCCCTGTTGGAATTGGGGAGCAGTAAGATCCAGGGGAGTCAGTCAAAGTGGAGCAGTTGTGGAGCTGGCAGCGTGGAGGCCCCTGACCTGGAGCTGGGCCTTGAACCGAGTTGAATTGATGAACTCGGGCCTGCAAGGAAGATATCAGAAATGCAGGGATGTATATCCCTAGAAGTAGAAGTACCTACTACAATACATAGAAGTACCTACTAGAGAAGGGGCGGTACTTGACCTCCTGTTAGGAAATGAGATGGGTCAGGTGGCAGAGGTATGCGTTGGGGAACAATTCGGGTCCAGTGATCACAATACCATTAGTTTCAATATAATTATGGAGAGGGACAAAACTGGACCTAGGGTTGAGATTTTTGATTGGAGAAAGGCTAACTTTGAGGAGATGCGAAAGGATTTAAAAGGAGTAAATTGGGACAGTTTGTTTTATGGGAAAGATGTGGAAGAGAAATGGAGTACATTTAAAGGTGAAATTTTAAGAGTACAGAATCTTTATGTCCCTGTTCGGTTGAAAGGAAATCGTAAAAATTGTAAAGAGCCATGGTTTTCAAGGGAAATTGGACACTTGGTTCGGAAAAAGAGGGAGATCTACAATAGTTATAGGCAGCATGGAGTAAATGAGGTGCTTGAGGAGTATAAAGAATGTAAAAAGAATCTTAAGAAAGAAATTAGAAAAGCTAAAAGAAGATATGAGGTTGCTTTGGCAAGTAAGGTAAAAGTAAATCGGAAGGGTTTCTACCGCTATATTAATAGCAAAAGGATAACGAGGGATAAAATTGGTCCATTAGAGAGTCAGAGTGGCCAACTATCTGCAGAGCCAAAAGAGATGGGGGAGATATTGAACAGTTTCTTTTCTTCGGTATTCACCAAGGAGAAGGATATTGAATTATGTGAGGTAAGGGAAACAAGTAGAGTAGCTATGGAAACTATGAGGATCAAAGAAGAGGAAGTACTGACACTTTTGAGAAATATAAAAGTGGATAAGTCTCCAGGTCCGGACAGGATATTCCCTAGGACATTGAGGGAAGTTAGTGTAGAAATAGCAGGGGCTCTGGCAGAAATATTTCAAATGTCATTAGAAACGGGAATAGTGCCGGAGGATTGGCGTACTGCGCATGTTGTTCCATTGTTTAAAAAGGGGTCTAAGAGTAAACCTAGCAATTATAGACCTGTTAGTTTGACGTCAGTGGTGGGCAAATTAATGGAAAGAATACTTAGAGATAATATATATAAGCATCTGGATAAACAGGGTCTGATTAGGAACAGTCAACATGGATTTGTGCCTGGAAGGTCATGTTTAACTAATCTTTTTGAATTTTTTGAAGATGTTACTCGGGAAATTGATGAGGGTAAAGCAGTGGATGTTGTGTATATGGACTTCAGTAAGGCCTTTGACAAGGTTCCTCATGGAAGGTTGGTTAAGAAGGTTCAATGGTTGGGTATTAATGGTGGAGTAGCAAGATGGATTCAACAGTGGCTGAATGGGAGATGCCAGAGAGTAATGGTGGATGGTTGTTTGTCAGGTTGGAGGCCAGTGACGAGTGGGGTGCCACAGGGATCTGTGTTGGGTCCACTGTTGTTTGTCATGTACATCAATGATCTGGACGATGGTGTGGTAAATTGGATTAGTAAGTATGCAGATGATACTAAGATAGGTGGGGTTGCGGGTAATGAAGTAGAGTTTCAAAGTCTACAGAGAGATTTATGCCAGTTAGAAGAGTGGGCTGAAAGATGGCAGATGGAGTTTAATGCTGATAAGTGTGAGGTGCTACATCTTGGCAGGACAAATCAAAATAGGACGTACATGGTAAATGGTAGGGAATTGAAGAATGTAGGTGAACAGAGGGATCTGGGAATAACTGTGCACAGTTCCCTGAAAGTGGAATCTCATGTAGATAGGGTGGTAAAGAAAGCTTTTGGTGTGCTGGCCTTTATAAATCAGAGCATTGAGTATAGAAGCTGGGATGTAATGTTAAAATTGTACAAGGCATTGGTGAGGCCAATTCTGGAGTATGGTGTACAATTTTGGTCGCCTAATTATAGGAAGGATGTCAACAAAATAGAGAGAGTACAGAGGAGATTTACTAGAATGTTGCCGGGGTTTCAGCAACTAAGTTACAGAGAAAGGTTGAACAAGTTAGGGCTTTATTCTTTGGAGCGCAGAAGGTTAAGGGGGGACTTGATAGAGGTTTTTAAAATGATGAGAGGGATAGACAGAGTTGACATGGAAAAGCTTTTCCCACTGAGAGTAGGGAAGATTCAAACAAGGGGACATGACTTGAGAATTAAGGGACTGAAGTTTAGGGGTAACATGAGGGGGAACTTCTTTACTCAGAGAGTGGTAGCTGTGTAGAATGAGCTTCCAGTGAAGGTGGTGGAGGCAGGTTCGTTTTTATCATTTAAAAATAAATTGGATAGTTATATGGATGGGAAAGGAATGGAGGGTTATGGTCTGAGCGCAGGTATATGGGACTAGGGGAGATTATGTGTTCGGCACGGACTAGAAGGGTCGAGATGGCCTGTTTCCGTGCTGTAATTGCTATATGGCTATATGGTATATATGAGGAAAGGATCATCATGCTGGGTCTCTTTTCATTTGAGAACATAAGGCATTGAAATGGTGAAAGGTTTTGACAGAGTTGGTATCCCATGTACTTGAAGTTGGTCCACAGACTTTTATGCCTTTGTGATTCAAGTGCACATCCAGATAATTCTTTACTGTAGCAAGAGTCTCTGCCTCCACCAACCACTCAGGCAGAGCATCCAAATTTCAACCACCCTCGGAAGGAGAAAATTAATCTTCAGATCCAGCAGAGTGCGTAGTGGTAGAGTTGCTGCCTTACAGTCCCAAAGAACCGGGTTCGATCCTGACTATGGGTGCTGTCCGGACAGAGTCTGTACATTCTCCCCGTGACCTGTGTGGGTTTTATCCAGGAAGATCCAGTTTCCACCCACACTCCAAAGAAGTACAGGTTTGTAGGCTCATTGGCTTGGTATACATGTAAATTGTCCCTAGTGTGTGTAGGATAGTGTTAGTGCGTGGGGACAGCTGGTTGGCGTGAACTCGATGGGCCGAAGGGCCCGTTTCCATGCAGTATCTCTAAACTAAATTAAACTAAACGAAACAAAACTAACTCCCCTCAAACCCCTTATGCTCATCTGTTGTAGATTCCTCTATTCCTCTTTCCTGCAATCTACCCTTTTTATGCTTCTGAAGGTAGACACAAAATGCTGGAGTAACTCCAGCATCGCTGGAGAAACGGAATAGGTGGCTATTTGGGTTGACCCCTTCTTCAGACTCTTTGGGTCCAACCCAAAACGTCACCTATTCCTTTTCTCCAGAGATCTGCCTGACCCATTGAGTTACTTCTGCATTTTGTGACTATCTTCAGCATAAACCAGCATCCACAGTTCCTTCCTACACTTTCAATGCTTATCATTATTTTGTAAACCTCTATCGGGACCTGCCTAGCCTAATCCACTGGATGGAAAACATATCCAGCCTACCTGGTCTCTCCTGATACATGAAATTAACCCAGGCTCTCCAGTCTCTCATCATAACTCAAACAAACCTGGCCTATCCAGCCTCTCCTCACTATTGTTGTAACTGCACCAAATAGGTCACTGTGTCTGAAATATGATTTTGTTCTCAGAAAAAAAAATGTTGAGAGCACAGTGTTTGGCTGAAGGAATTATGTCTTGCCATAGAGGGAGTACAGAGAAGGTTCACCAGACTGATTCCTGGGATGTCAGGACTTTCATATGAAGAAAGACTGGATAGACTCGGCTTGTACTCCCTAAAATATAGAAGATTGAGGGGGGATCTTATAGAAACTTACAAACTTCTTAAGGGGTTGGACAGGCTAGATGCAGGAAGATTGTTCCCGGTGTTGGGGAAGTCCAGGACAAGGGGTCACAGTTTAAGAATAAAGGGGAAATCATTTAGGACCAAGATGAGAAAAACATTTTTCACACAGAGAGTGGTGAATCTCTGGAATTCTCTGCCACAGAAGGTAGTTGAGGCCAGTTCATTGGCTATATTTAAGAGGGAGTTAGATGTGGCCCTTGTGGCTAAAGGGATCAGGGGGTATGGAGAGAAGGCAGGTACAGGATACTGAGTTGAATGATCAGCCATGATCATATTGAATGGCGGTGCAGGCTCGAAGGGCCGAATGGCCTACTCCTGCACCTATTTTCTATGTTACTATGTTTCTATGTCTTGCCTCGTGTCCAACTGGATTTCTGTTGCCTATTCCAGTATAAAATCGGCTGGATTCTTCAAAGCGCCCCATGGGTAATTCTCAACTTTCTTCAGAACTTCCTTTGCATGAAACTAATTACTCCAGTGCCAATTCCTGTTGGCTGAATCTCAGAAAATGTTATCAGCTTCAGTAAAATGTTTACGCTGAAAATTGATTTTCTCCACATTCCTCGAAGTAGTGCGTGGGGTGAATGGAGAAACTTAATACACTCACGAATGAAAGTGTGCCTATTTTGATGTACTATTGCATTTCTTGAGCTTGAACAAAATCCTGTTTCCCCACCTTCTGTCCCTAATTTTGCATCATTCCTGAGTATTTCTCTGGTGATTTCATCCTCACGATATGCCAAAGATCCAATTTCCCCAGCAGCTGCTAGAAAATACCTTCAGTACAAAAAATAAGATAATGTTTCTGGGAGTTGAGGAGCACATTGTTTCAATAGGATTGAGGACAGAATTTGCACTATCATTTCTCAACAGCTATCAACAATGTTGCATCGAACAGAATTATATATAAAGAACTGAAATGACATTGAGTTAATTTCAGGGCGACTGTCTGGTTTAATCTGTGACTTGAAAATTGAATCAATAACAATCTGTTATTATTGGCTTAATTTTAAATGTATTTTCATGCATGCATTCACTGCATTACGACAGTGACAACATTTCAAAAGTCAGTCATTGACACAAAGCTCTTTCGGATGCTCTGGGATCATGGAAGGTGCTATATATATATATGTCTTTAACATCAACCACATAATTTATTTGATTAAATGTTGCTACATTAAATTAATAACAGCAATGATAGTTCTGCACCCAATTAAAATTCCTCAGAAGAGCCAAACTATATATATGGTAGTGACTATATTTTGAACACATAAAATTGACTTAAATTGAAGTTGAGTTATTTAGCTTATGATGGATTACTATTCTATCTTTTGACAAGCTGTGCTCTGTAGGGGGTTACTGAATAGCTGTCTCCAGCAAGTATAGGTCATCTGGTCAGTTACATTGCATTTTTATACTTTTTTAAACTCTACCAGGCCCTAAATCCACATAAAAGGGGTTCTGTAAAGGAAGCATTCAGTATAGAGAGCCTTTATCTGCTGTCTTTGTGTAATTGTTCATTTTTAGTCAGTGAGACATGTGTCTTAATATTCAGGTAGATTCTGTAAACTGTCAAATTTTATTGCATATATCATCTGCATTAAAAAAAATTAGATAATGCTTCCCCATTTCAGAAGGCCATGAATGAAAGGTACATCTTGCTTTGCAATAGCTTATCGCATTTTGATACAAATTCATATTGGACTCTGCCCAGGGATTAAGATAGTACATTGGTAATATCTTGATAACCACTTTTAACTTCATTTTATTCTAATCTGAAGAATTTCATCGTTGAAGTACATTACCAAGTGGAATAAAAAGGCAATGGATCCCTCAGTTAACATTAGATATCCCTTTTCGTAAATGTACCCTCTTCATAAGGTTTGGAAATTCATACTGCTGCATCTTCACGTTAATATTCATGCGACAAAGTAGGTCAATCCATTCACTTGCAAGACCAACATTGCATTAGCATTACGTCAGTTTTCTTCTCATGCATTGAACTTCAGTCGCCCCTCTGCAGGAACTATACATCAGGAGGTGCAACTCCAGAGCCAATAAGATCATGGGAGACCCCTTCCACCCCTGCAACGGACTGTTCCAGCTGCTATGGTCAGGCAAACACCTCTGTTGCCATGCTGTGAGAATGGAGAGGTTGAGAAGGAGTTTCTTCCCTGAGGCCATTAGGACTGTAAACTCCTATCCTACCAGGGACTAACTTTACTGTACCATTCTACTGTTTTTTTTTAAATTTCTGTTTTTTTTCCCATTTTTCCTTCCGCCCACAATATTTAATAAGTAAAAGAATATGTTATTCTGTTCCATTCTGTTTGTAGTTTGTTTGTTTTTTGCACAAAGTCCGCGAGCATTGCCACTTTTCATTTCACTGCACATCTCGTATGTGTATGTGACGAATAAACTTGACCTGACTTGACTTAGGCAAACAGCCAAAGATATTTTTACAGACTCCAGCCAATGGTGTTTGAGCCTTTTCCCCAAAAGGACTTTGCTTGGGTGGTCAGATCCTCCCTGCACACCTAGAGTCTTACGGCTATGGACACATCTCTCAGCACATAGCCCTAGTCCGGTGATCAGTTGTGTGCAACGTGGTACACTGGAAGACCTACCATTTCAAGGAAACCAAAGGTCTCCTTTCCCATAGTGAATAAGGTTGTCAAACGATATTGATCAGGATATTGATCTATTGGAAATGTGGACAGAGAAATGCCAGATGGAGTTTAATCCAGACTATTATGAGGTGTTGTTTTTTGGGAGGTCTATATGCAATGTATGGCAAGATAGTTAGGAGCATTGATGTACAAAGTGTTTTCAGGTCAAGTCTATAGCTCTCTGAAAGTGGGAAGACAAGTAGATACATTTCCTACCCAATTTTAGAAACAGAAGGCCAAAAACCAAAAATATAGATATTTGGATCATTATGCAGATCTTTATATAGATCCAAAATGTGTGCTCTTCATTATGGCTACAAATCACACTTTCTTTTAGTTCTCAAAATATGCAGAGCATTGCCAAGAGCTTGTCATGTCAAACTTATCACTAGGTAGCAAACCAGTATCTTCGAGGGAATTTTCCATGGCAACTCCAATACAGTAGTATGAGGTACTTCAAAGGGTTGGGTACATATGCCTGCAGTGTGTCTGGTCACAACCCCTTCTCTTCCCCAAGCCCACTCATCTAGTCACATGCTCAATGTCATGCATGGATTTACAATATAGGTTGAGATCAGAAGCAAGAATCTTTGCTCTTAGAAAGTGCTGCAATTCACAGAAATATAAAACTGATCTGCGTTGAAGGAGATCAAAGAACGGGACATTGAGGTCTCCGCAGGAGCACTTCAATTCAGATATAATTGGTGACGAAGCTTGATGGGTGGGACTATGTGAGAAACACAGCTCATAGCTTGTGCACACATAAGAAACTGCAGATGATGAAATATTGTGTGGAATGCAAAGCACTGGAGTAATTCAACGGGTCAGGCAGCATCTCTGGAGAACAAATGGGCAAAGTTTTGGGTCAGGGCCCTTCTTCAGACTCAAGAAGGTGAAGGAGGGACCTGACCTGATATGTCACATATCCATGTCCTCCAGTACTTTGTGTTATAGCTTGTGCATTTTTTGCACCAATTCTGGTTAATGCTGATTAAATTAACATTTATTCAGAATTAACCAAACATGTACACGTGACAATGAACTAAATTAAACTAAACATCATCATGTGTGGAAATTACACCCACATTGGGCTAAACCAGACCTGGAACTATTCAGCCCAATTTCTAAGGATGGAATTTCAACCAGAAATGGATACAATTGTATTAAATAATTTGTATGCACATTTTATGAATAATCACAAATAGACCAAATTTTTGCCAGATAATTTACAAATTCCTGAGGAAACTTTTTATCCATATCATTAATTTGCTGCTTATGAGACTGATTCATACTGCAGGGAAACCCTATTGAAGTTATCATTCTTTGTGTGATTTACATCAATATCATAATGGGCCTGTCCCACTTAGTCGATTTTTTAGCGGACTACGGGCGACTGTCAAGTTTGTGTCAGAGTGGAACACATACACACAAACACATCGCTTCCTTCACCAGCCTGTGTGAATTTTTTTAAACAGGGCAAGCGCTCCCCCCGCTTGCCCTGTCTAAAGAATGTACAAAGTGCAAAGCCAAGGTGATACAGAAACACCTATTTCTGAGAACTCATATATTTGTCATAGAAACATAGAAACAAAGAAAATAGTTGCAGGAGGAGGCCATTCGGCCCTTCGAGCCAGCACCGCCATTCATTGTGATCATGGCTGATCGTCCCCAATCAATAACCCGTGCCTGCCTTCTCCCCATATCCCTTGATTCCACTAGCCCCCAGAGCTCTATCTAACTCTCTCTTAAATCCATCCAATGATTTGGCCTCCACTGCCCTCTGTGGCAGGGAATTCCACAAATTCACAACTCTCTGGGTTAAAAAGCTTTTTCTCACCTCAGTCTTAAATTATCTCCCCTTTATTCTAAGACTGTGGCACCTGGTTCTGGACTTGCCCATCATTGGGAGCATTTTTCCTGCATTTAGCTTGTCCAGTCCTTTTATAATTTTCTATGTTTCTATAAGAATCCCCCTCATCCTTCTAAACTCCAGTGAATACAAGCCTAGTCTTTTCAATCTTTCCTCATATGACAGTCCCGCCATCCCAGGGATCAATCTCATCTACCTACGCTGCACTGCCTCAAGGAAGTCCTTCCTCAAATTAGGAGACCAAAACTATACACAATACTCCAAATGTGGTCTCACCTGAGCCCCATACAACTGCAGAAGAACCTCTTTACTCCTATACTGAAATCCTCTTGTTATGAAGGATTCTTGTTCTTCTTTCCCAAAAGAATAAAGAAATTTGACATATCTCCAATGATTCTTAAAAACTTCTGCATGTGCCCCATAGAAAGCATCCTATCCAGATGCATCACAGCTTGGTTTGATAACTGATTTACCCAATACCGCACAAAATTGCAGAAAGTTGTAGACGCAGCCAAGTCCATCATGCAAACCAGCCTCCCGCCATCTACTCTATCTACATTTCATGCTGCCTCGGGAAATGCTAAGAATGAATCACACTTTCTCAATCTGCCTAGTTGCAGCCCTTGCATTTTTTATTATCTGCCCTTCTTTGGTAGCTGAAAAACCATGTTTCCAGTCACTTTGGCATTACCTGTAATGGTCATGCATGATATGACTATAGTCATGTATAGTATGATTTGCCCAATATCATGCAAAACAATGTTTTTTCATTGTATCTTGAAATACATGACAATAATAAACCATGTCAATACCAATATGTTAATAAAAAGCAATTTGAAATCCAAAACTGAAAAAAAAATTTGTTTGTGTGCATGTATCATGCTGGAATAAAATGACAGATCATCAGGAACAGATGGTTGAAGAAAGTATATGATCTAATATTATTTTAAATGTGCCTTTTTAAGTGTTGTGTCTTAATTATGGCATGTTGAGAAAGTGTGAGAATGCACTTTTGTTTACAGCATACCATCTGGTTGGCATATCTCGGCATGAAAGGCAATTCCATATTTTCTTTATCTGCATTTCAAATCTGTGGACAGGTAAATTTGTTATTTCTGTTGGCTGCGCATTTGAAATTATAAGCCACCCACTCATCAACTCATTGAAATCCTTGCAACCTCGAAACGGCATTTCAAAATTCCAACTGCAAGCTGTTTACTTTGTCAATAATGACTATAATTACCAGTTCTATGCTTGAACTGGTAATGACCTGCCCATGTGCCCCATTAACATTTCTGTGGAAATTAACTTCATCTATTTACCATGTGTCAGATTCTGAGATTATCTCTTTCCTTTCCCCTAGCATTCTTCATCCCTTGACAAGACCCTGACAGGTTTCCTATTTTTCAGATATGGTTTGAATGATCAACTGCATAATTGTGCTGTTCTGTGCTTTCAAAGATATACATGCTCCCCTGCTGTGCTTTTGAGCGTGTTCTTACAGGAAATAAAGTGGCCAGCGTTAATAAAATGACAACAAAAATGATCAAACTATATTTCTCTCGTCTGTGCAAAAATACAAATTAGCAGCCCACAGTGCATCTTTCTGGAGTTTTATTTCCATTCATTAACTCATAAAGTCTAATATTTTCCCTAGATTGGTTCTTTTTGGACGGAACACATTTTGGCTCAACTGTGTTACTTTTATATTATGCATTTAATGTTTAATGTTCATTCTCTTCTCTCCATTAAAAAAACCCACTGAAATAACTTTCCTGCCAATAACACGAAAGCAATGTAATTTTTTGAGCGTTTCTTTACTGCTCCACGAAGCAATTCCTTATAGCTTTTGGAATTTAGTAATATTAATTTGTGGAGAATTTCCTTTTATATCTTGCATTCCTGACTCAGTTAAACATACACCTGTTGAAACCAAAACTAAATCAATTGTAGAAAGGAGAAAGATGCTAGGGAAATCCAAATGACCCATTGAGATCACTTTGCCAGTTAATATAATCCCTCTCTCCTAGAATTCTTTCAATGACCAAAGATCTGTTAATAGACACAAAATGCTGGAGCAAATCCGTGGGACAGGCATCATCTCTGGAGAGAAGGAATAGGTGACGTTTTGTATCTTCAGATTGGAGAAGGGTCTCAACTCAAAATGTCACCTATTCCTTCTCTCCAGAGATGCTGCCAGACCCGCTGAATTACTCCAGCATTTTGTGTCTTCGGTGCAAACCGGCATCTGCAGTTGCATCCTACACAAATATCTGTTAATCTTGTCTTGATTACTTTCATCATTTGGAATGACATGGACACTATTCATGTTTGACATGACCAAAGGCTAGAATTGTTCCATATTTTTTTTATCATATCAACCACTATTAAAAACACCGAATCAAGCACTTGAAACAACTAAATTTTATTTCAACAAAAGCGCATTACAGTTCAACTACTGTACCTATCCCACTGCGGGTTTGATCCTCATATCTCTCTGTTCAAGCCCTCCAGGCCTCGCTCAGACAGAGACACTCCAGAAGTTCATGCAGTCCCTAAGCGCTCTCCCAGAAGATCGACCCTGGACCTTGTGGTAGCGGACTTTTATATGTCCCGGGATCTTGAGGGGCCGAACCACATGGGGGTGGTCTCTTAATAATCCAATTACAGATATCGATTAACCCCATACATAACAAACATTTCCCTAACCCAATAATATACAGCTCATACATTGTATAAGAAAGAACGCTCTTGGAGGAAGCAAACAAGAACAAACATTGAAACATGTGCCCTGAGATTCAAACAATTTCTCCAAGGCTCAACAGTTTGACCAATCATCAATTAACAGGATGACAATCTTGCAACATTATGTATACTGTTTACAATGCTTTTGCAGCAATCCAATTGAAATAATGCATTTAAGGTGAGTTTTCAAAACCGCTATACATGTTATCAATTTAAGAGAAACAGGGAGAACACCTGGACCCCTTACCCTCGTGCATATCAGTCTGAGCCTCTGCCAATCAAAGCCTGTAAGGTTCAGCTGACAAGGGTTAAGCAATTCTGACAAGTGCAGGGATTCTCCATTTTATGGTGTCTTTAATTTAGCCAATATTAACATTTCCCCGTTTTATCATTCATGATAACCCTCATCATAAATGATAACTCCAGAATACAATGATGACTGCTATACTTTAACAATGTTCTAACAAGAAGATGTCGATGTAGCTTCTCAGAATTTCATCGAGCTTCCCGAGTTTTTGGGGGCATAGCTCCATAATTTCCGTCTGATGAGTCGTCACCTCCCGAGTTTTCATGGGCGCGAATTCCCATCCATCGATCTTGACTGTCCATTGGTCCTTGATTAGAATTCCTAAGAAAACCTGGGAGAAAACAAGTTAACTACTGATACCTTCACTAATACTTTTACAATGATTAAGATGCACCTAGGCATTTCTTCCTTCTACCTTTACTGCGGTCTGTCATTAGAAGAACTTGGTACGGTCCTACCCAATGAACTTCAAAACCTTATCCAATTCTTAACTAAGACATAGTCTCCAGGTTTTACTTTAATGGGAGTTACTAGTGAAGGCATATCCTCATAGGCTGCTCTCACTCTACAATGTAAATCCCTTAAGGCTCTTATCAAGGCTAAGATTTAGTCAGTCATCTCCACAGTCATATGGTAGAAATTAACTATTTTTATTGCATTCTGGTTCCAAGGGGTTTTCAGGGGTCTACTGTAAATAATTTCAGCTGGGCTTAATCTAGATTTTCCTGCAGGCACGACTCATCTGAAATAGGGCTATTGGGAGTAATTTAATCCATCCAAGTCTAGTCTCCGCCTCTAATTTGGCTAACTTCGTTTTAAGGGTCTGGTTTGCTCTTTCTACAAGTCCGGCAGCCTGTGGTTGATAAGCACAGTGTAATTGCTGCTGGATCCCCAGCTGTTCACAACATTCTTTATTGATTTGTCCAATAAAACGTGGACCATTATCTGAGCTAAGTTGAGCGGGAATGCGGAATCTAATTTCTCTCATTAGCACCTTGACAACAGTAGCCGCTTTATTGTCACGGGTAAGGTATGCTTCGATCCACCAGCAGAATATATCGACTATGACAAGAATGTATTTGTATCGTTGGCATCTTTCTAATTTAATATAGTCCATTTGTAATGTCTCAAAAGGACGCATAAGCAATGGTGTTTTCCCTCCTTCACATCCTATTCCCTTCCCTGGATTGTATTGCTGGTAGACCAGACAATTACTGCTTATCTTTTGAGCAAAATATTGTAATTTTGGATGCTACCAAGTAGCTAATAGAGTGTCCCCTACTGCTCTTGCACCACAATGGGTTGCATAGTGCATACACTCGATAACCCATACGGCCAATGAGTCTGTCATGCAAGTTTGCCCTGCTGGAGTGGTCCATAGCACAGTCATTCAATCCAATACACATCCCAGTTGTCTCCATCTCTCCTTATCTCTTTCAGTAGCCTCTTCTTGTAATCAAACGATTTATTGGATGGTCCGCATCAGTTTCTCCAAGGGGGACTTGTTAGTTACACTTTTAGTCTGCCTCATCATTCTAGGTACCACCACCTTACGTTCCCATGATAATCCTTTAGCTACTAAATCGGCATTACGATTTCCAATGTCTACTGGGGTCTGTCCTTAGTATGGGCACTACATTTTATTACAGAGATTTGTCTGGGTAGCATTCAGGCCTTCAATACATTTGTCACCAATTGTTTGTGTGATATTTGGGTTCCTGCAGAAGTTAGAAATCCCCTATTTTTCCATAATTGTCCAAAATCATGCACCACCCCAAATGCATATCGAGAATCAGTGTAAATCTTTACTTTTAGGTCTTCCCCAATACTACAAGGCCTAATTAAAGCGAATAATTCTGCTTTTTGTGCTAAATAGGGTGATTCAAAAGCAGCTGCTTCTACAATCTCCGTCTTTTGATTAATAATTGCATACCCAGACAACCTCTCATCCCGCGGTCCAATGGATGCACTACCGTCCACATATAATGTGATGTCAGGGTCTTCCATGGGTACATCCCTCAAGTTTCCTCCTCTATACACAGTGGTGTCCTGCTACTGCTCGCTCTTCTGGGGGTGAAATATGAAAAGAGGCTGGGTTAATTAATGTACAGTGATTATATTGCAATTTCGGATTGTTCAACAGATAGATGTCATACTTATTTTGGTGGCCATTGTCAAATGCTGGGTTTGGAGCTGCCCCAACAATGCCGATGCTGAATGTGAACTGTACACTACAATTTCCTGCTGAAATGTCAAATTAGCCGCCAATTGTAAACTATTGCAGATTGCAGTTAAGATTTGAGTGCAAAGAGGATGTCCGCTAGCTAATAGATCTAATTTGGAGGAGTAATATGCAACTGATCTATGTCTATCCCCATGCTTTTGCATTAATACTGAAGTGGCACAATCGGATAGAATTGTACAATACAGCTGGAAAAGACAATCGTATAATGACCTTCCCAATGCCGGGGCTCACATCAAAGATCTTTTCAAGTTCTCAACTGCTTTCTGTGCCTCCTTTGTTAGTTTGAATTCACCCTCCTTGCTGGTATAGGGTGTTAGCTCCTTTGTTTCTGGAGCTATATTCGGAATCCAGGGTCTGCAATAATTAACCATGCCCAGCCATTGCCTAATTTGTTTGGCTTCTTTTGGGACTGGAAATTCGCAGATAGGTTCGAGTCTGCTCTTCTCAAGACTTCTTTTGGTGGCCGAAATTATAATCCCTAGAAATTTTACTTTCTCCTGAGCTACCAGGGGAGACCACATATCCTAGATCGGCTGGATGATTTAATAGTTGTGCAGTGTCTTCCCGATTACTGAATTCATCTTTACTAACCACCAATAGGTCATCAACATACTGCACTAATGTTGAATTCATTTTACACTTTAAAGTACTTAGCTGATCCTGCAGACACCTGGAGAATAACTTAAGCGAGTTGACAAATCCTTGAGGCAACCTGGTCCAGGTATATTATTGCCCCTTATAGGTGAAGGCAAACAAATATTGGCTGTCTTCATGAAGAGGAAGAGAAAATAATGCATGTTGTAAGTCGACTATCGAAAAGACATTGGTTTCAGCTGGTATTTGGGCTAGGATGTGGGCAGGATTTGGCACTAGGGCATGAAGTGGTTCTACAACAGAATTGATTTCCCTTAACATAGAAACATAGAAACATAGAAATTAGGTGCAGGAGTAGGCCATTCGGCCCTTCGAGCCTGCACCGCCATTCAATATGATCATGGCTGATCATCCAACTCAGTATCCCGTACCTGCCTTCTCTCCATACCCTCTGATCCCCTTAGCCACAAGGGCCACATCTAACTCCCTCTTAAATATAGCCAATGAACTGGTCTCGACTACTCTCTGTGGCAGGGAGTTCCAGAGATTCACCACTCTCTGTGTGAAAAAAGTTCTTCTCATCTCGGTTTTAAAGGATTTCCCCCTTATCCTTAAGCTGTGACCCCTTGTCCTGGACTTCCCCAACATCGGGAGCAATCTTCCTGCATCTAGCCTGTCCAACCCCTTAAGAATTTTGTAAGTTTCTATAAGATCCCCTCTCAATCTCCTAAATTCTAGAGAGTATAAACCAAGTCTATCCAGTCTTTCTTCATAAGACAGTCCTGACATCCCAGGAATCAGTCTGGTGAACCTTCTCTGCACTCCCTCTATGGCAATAATGTCCTTCCTCAGATTTGGAGACCAAAATTGTACGCAATACTCCAGGTGTGGTCTCACCAAGACCCTGTACAACTGCAGTAGAACCTCCCTGCTCCTATACTCAAATCCTTTTGCTATGAAAGCTAACATACCATTCGCTTTCTTCACTGCCTGCTGCACCTGCATGCCCACTTTCAATGACTGGTGTACCATGACACCCAGGTCTCGCTGCATCTCCCCTTTTCCTAGTCGGCCACCATTTAGATAATAGTCTGCTTTCCTGTTTTTGCCACCAAAATGGATAACCTCACATTTATCCACATTATACTGCATCTGCCAAACATTTGCCCACTCACCCAGCCTATCCAAGTCACCTTGCAGTCTCCTAGCATCCTCCTCACAGCTAACATTGCCCCCCCAGCTTAGTGTCATCCGCAAACTTGGAGATATTGCCTTCAATTCCCTCATCCAGATCATTAATATATATTGTAAATAGCTGGGGTCCCAGCACTGAGCCTTGCGGTACCCCACTAGTCACTGCCTGCCATTGTGAAAAGGACCCGTTTACTCCTACTCTTTGCTTCCTGTTTGCCAGCCAGTTCTCTATCCACATCAATACTGAACCCCCAATGCCGTGTGCTTTAAGTTTGTAAACTAATCTCTTATGTGGGACCTTGTCGAAAGCCTTCTGGAAGTCCAGATACACCACATCCACTGGTTCTCCCCTATCCACGCTACTAGTTACATCCTCGAAAAATTCTATAAGATTCGTCAGACATGATTTACCTTTTGTAAATCCATGCTGACTTTGTCCAATGATTTCACCACTTTCCAAATGTGCTGCTATCCCATCTTTAATAACTGACTCTAGCAGTTTCCCCACTACCGATGTTAGACTAACTGGTCTGTAATTCCCCGTTTTCTCTCTCCCTCCCTTCTTAAAAAGTGGGGTTACGTTTGCTACCCGCCAATCCTCAGTCTTGTACGAGTCTATACTGACTCTCCTTTCCCAGTTTTGGAACGGCAAGAATAGGGGTGTTACAGAAAAATTGGCACTTCACCAATATTCCTTGTTCTAGCAAACCCCAAATTAATTTGTCTATGCTGCTGATGGCCTGTAGTTTCAATGGATATTGTTGGATTGAAGGAAGTGTTACCCCTTTCTGGAGATCTACGCAGATGGGATTGATGTTCACGCATCCTACCTGAGCAGTGTCCTCCGCCCATACTTGAGGGTTCACATACTCGTATACCTCACTCCCCAGATGATGACGTAAGTGTGTAACAACCTTCCTTGGGGCCTGGTAAAATTCAACAACAAATTGATTGGACAAATGTTGCTTTTGATAATTATTCGGGTCTGCCAAGGTAATTGCCTTTCTTACCATCGTTCCTAGGTCTTTAACTCTAGCCGGGAAATTCACCTTTCCAGTGATGTGAGGAGCAGCCTCGTCAGTTCTTTTCCATAACTGTGCTGGCATTTTAGCATTTTCGGCAGCTTTCCCTTCCACTTGTGCCAATACTTCTATTTCCCATTCCTGTCCTTCGTATGATTTAAAGAAGGTTTCCAGCTCACTATTCTTCCCACTTCTATCGTAAGCCATGTGAAGTGGGGGTTCTTCGTCCAGATCTAAGGACCACCATTGAGGGGTCACTATGGAGTAACATTGTCGTGCAGGGGCCCAGGGTTGCATCACACCCTTTCTCAGCAACTGGAACGTAGGAGCCTACTGAGAGTGTAGACACTGTCTGGTTCCAACACAGGTACTGACCTTGCAACAACCCCACATTCAAAAATGAATTATCCACACCTTCTGTGTATCACTCACTACTCACAATTCCTTCTTCCTTCCAAAACATCTTCCCTTTGCATCTTCAGAGAAATTCTCTCCTGTACCTTCTTCCCAATTGTAGGCGAGAAATGAGAGTGTGACCAAGGTGGTGTGGGCCTTTGATGATATTGGCTGCCTTTTTTAAGTCTCCTATAGATCACATTGATGGTCGAGAGGTCAGTACCTGTAATGGACCAGACATTGTCTACACTCTCAGTAGACTCCTTCATTCCAGTTGATGAACAAGGGAGTGATGCAACCAGTCTCTACTGTACACCTGCAGAGGTTTGATGGAGTAATTGGTGACATACCAAATCTTCTCAGTCTTCTGAGGATGTTGAGGCATTGATGAGCTTTCTTTGTGATTGCAGGACCCAGGACTGATCTTCACAGATACATGGATAGGACAGGATTTAGGGATATGGACTAAACATAGGCAGGTGGGACCCGTGTAGCTGGGACATGTTGGCTGGTATGGGCAAGTTGGGCTGTTTCCACACTGTATCACTCTATGATTCTATGTGCAGGCCCCAGTTAGAATTGTGCTCTTTGTTTTATGAAGGGCAAATCATGCTTGACTAATCTTCTGGAATGTTTTGAAGATGTAACAAGTAGAATGGACAAAGGAGAGCCAGTGGACATGGTGCACCTGGACTTTCAAAAAGCCTTTGATAAGGTCCCACACAAGTGTGCCAAATTAGAACACATGGTATTGGGGGTAGGTTATTGACATGGATAGAGAACTGGTTGGCAGACAAGAAGCAAAGAGTAGGAATTAACGGGTCCTTTTTAGAATGGCAGGCAGTCACTAGTGGGGTGCCGCAAGGCTTGGTGCTGGGAACCCAGTTATTTACAATATATATATTAACGATTTAGATGAGGGAATTAAATGTAAAACATCTCCAAATTTGCGGATCACACAAAGCTGGGTGGCAGTGTGAGCTGTGAGGAGGATGCTGTAAGGCTGGAGGGTGACTTGGATAGGTTGGGAGAATGGGCAGATGCAGTATAATGTGGATACATGTGAGCTTATCCACTTTGGTGGCAAGAACAAGAAGGCAGATTATTATTTGAATGGTGTCAGATTAGGAAAAGGGAAGGTGCAACGAGACCTGGGTATTCTTGTACAATAGTCACTGAAAGTAAGCATGCAGGTGCAGCAGGCAATGAAGAAAGCAAATGGCATGTTGTACTTCATAGCGAGTGGTTTTCAGTATAGGAGCAAGGAGATGATACTGCAGTTGTACAGGGCCCTGGTGAGACCACACCTGGAGTATTGTGTGCAGTTTTGATCTCCTAATTTGAGGAAGGACATTATTGCTATTGAGGGAGTACAGCGTAGATTCACCAGGTTAGTTCCCGGGATGGTGGGACTGACGTATGATGGAAGAATGGGTCGACTGGGCTTATATTCACTGGAATTTAGAAGGATGAGAGGGTATCATATAGAAACATATAACATCCTCAAGGGATTGGACAGACTAGGTGCAGGAAAAATGTTTCCGATGGTGGGGGAGTCCAGAAGCAGGGGTCACAGTTTAAGAATAAGGGGTAGGCCATTTAGGGCTGAGATGAGGAAAAATCTTTTCACCCAGAGAGCTGTGAACCTGTGGAATTCTCTGCCACAGCAGGCAGTGGAGGCCAATTCACTAATGTATTCAAGAGGTAGTTAGATTTAGCTCTTAGGGCTAACAGAATCAAGGGATATGGGGAGAAAGCAGGAACTGGGTACTAATTTTGTGTGATCAGTCATGATCATATTGAATGGCGATGCTGGCTTGAAGGGCTGTATGGCCTACTCCTGTACCTATTTTCTATGTTTATTTGTTCCTCCAGCTGCATGGATGCATACAGTAGTTAGTTATTTTGGTGGACCATTGGTGAACCCATTTAATGCTAAATCTGAATGTACTACAGAAGGCACTCCATAGTCATCTTAGAATGCAAAGGTACTGTAACTGCATGCGTTTTCACCCTAACTAAAATCCAACACCTAATTCACCTCCTCCACTCATATTCATCAAGAAATATGATATTTCTGGAATTTTTTGTCACAAAAAAATTGTACAAAAATCATCTGTTCATTACCTTTACTGATATTCTCCCCTCTACTAATCAACTGAGCTAATCTTTCCTGGGAAAGGACAAAATAGTGGCACAGTGGTAGAGTTGCTGTATCCTAATTATAGTGGTCGAGGTTCAATCCTGATCTCTGGTACTGTCAATATGGAGTTTTCACATTTTCCCTCTCATTCCTTCTGCTGCACGCAAATGCGCAGGTTGGTAGGGTAATTGGCACTGTAAATTGTCCCTAGTTTGTACGTGACTGGTAGAATCCGCGGTGTGGGGAGAATAAAATTGGATGAGGATAATATTGGTGTAAGTGAGTGCTTAAGGGTCAGGCATAAACTTGATAGAGGCAAAATGCTGAAGCACGATTCAACACGAAACATCACGCATTCCTTCTATCCAGAGATGCTGCCTGTCCCGCTGAGTTACTCCAGCATTTTGTGTCCAGAAGAGGAACTTCTTTAGTCAGGTGGTAGTTAATTTGTGGAACTCATAGCCACAGAGGCCAAGTCAGTGGATATTTTTAAGGCAGAGATAGACAAATTCTTGATTAGAACGGGTGTCAAGGGTTATGGGAAGAAGGCAGGAAAATGGGATTAGGGGAGAGATCAGCCATGGCGGAGTAAAATTGATGGGCTGAATGGCCTAATTCTACTCCTATAACTTGTGATCTTGTGAACTATCTTCAGTGTAAACCAGCATCTGTAGTAACTTCCTACAGCATAGACATGATGATCCAGTAGGTTTGTTTCTCTGCTGTACAACTCTATAAATCTGTGAATTTATATGCATCTTTAATTCCTTTCCTTTCTCCCTGCATATTCTTTCAGAGCTTCAAGGGACACATCTCCTTAAAGGGAAAAACATTGGTTGAGAAATGAAAAGGCCTGGGGAGCAATTTTGATGCACAGATAGGCAGCTCTGCTACTAATAAGGATTTAAAAATTGTTAATGTGCAATATGTCAACACTAAAGGAAAACAGATACCCTGGAGAGTTGTAGGGCTGGAAAATGTTACTGAGATAATGAATGGTGAGATCGCAAAAGGAACTGGATCGAGGATCAATGGATATTTTTAAAGCAGAGATAGATAGATTCTTGATTCGTACAGGTGTCGGGCGTTATGAGGAGAAGGCTGGAGAATGGGGTTAGGAGGGAGAGATAGATCAGATTGAATGCCCTAATTCTGCTCCTATTACTTATGACGCGATCCGAAATTTAAATTGAGATTTGCCAGATCATGAACAAATGGTAGATCCCAAGTTCAATTGTGTAATGATGGGATATCAACTCAACTTTCTATAAGGAACCATGCCTAGGAGGCTAGTAAGGAGAAAAGTGGCATAAACCTTTGTAAGGTATCAAAGTGTCAGCTAGCATGTGAGGAGGGCAATGGACAGGGGCCGTTTTGGATCAGGACCTTTCTTCAGACTTCAGATGTCTTCAGACTTTTACTCACGATTTCAGCATCTGCAGTCTCTTCTTTCTCCATCTCTCTGAACATTGGAACTGCTGCCTGGAGGTAACAAGAATGTGGATGAAGATTTCAGAAAAATATGAACTGAGGCAGAGGCAGAGGTAAGTGACATTCTGATAGTAGGGACCATTTCTGAGAATGCCGCAGATATGTGGTCTGTAGTGCATCTGACTGTTAAATACGTTGCCTCGGTTTCCCTCAGTTTCAAAAGTTTGCAGGCCGAGGGAAGGTTAACAGTTGGTGGTTGGTGTCAAAGCACAGTTGCCGACTGAATGTAAAGAATTAAGAGAGAGTTTATGGTGGTTTGCTGTGGGGTAGGTGATAACGAGTTATACAGACTGTGAAACTCAACAGGGTGACAGTGAAATTAGTACGACGATGAGTGTGGGGGAGGGGCAGAGAGAGATGCGGATGCAAAGGTTACTTTGTTAGATAAATCAACATTCATGCAAGAGTTTCCTATCTCTCTTTTCCTCACCCACCCTCGGCATTGTGCTAGTTTCACTGTCGTCCTGTTGAGCTTCAGTGTCTGTATAACCCGTTATCACCTAACGCACAGCCAAAAATGGACCATTGAGCGCCCCACCTTTCCTTGATTATCATTGCTTTTTGCATATCTTTTCATTAATTTGTTCTATTTACCTGCCATATCTCTCGATTCGTTTGCCCTAACTCTCAGTCTGAAGAAGGGCCTCGACCCGAAACGTCACCTATTCCTTTTCTCCAGAGATGCTACCTGTCCCGCTGAGTTACTCCAGCTTTTTGTGTCTAACTTTGGTGTAAACCAACATCAGCTGTTCCACACGAGTAAGATTTCATTTGTCACTTAACGGTTCTGTGCCAAGTAATCTTGAAAAGGGGAAATTATGAGTGTAGTCTGGAAAATGTGGACATTGGCTTTAGGAGACAACAACATGATCAAAGAACTTGGAGAAGAAAGGAATTTGTAAGCATTTTTAAAAATTCATCAGATCCGTTTGAGCATGAAGATGTCATTGAACTATTTTGTCCTGCGAGCCATATTGAACCTGGAGAAATTGATCATGTCTTTTTTCATTATTACCAAAAACAACAATTGAACCACAGTTTGGTATCTGATATGTGACTAGCATGCTCAGCTTGTTATGGAAATGCTTTTGACTCTGTCGATGATTTTAAAAGGATCATGTCAGCCTGGAAGAGTGGGCATCAGAAGGCTTTCGTGCCATCTTATTATACAGGTCCGCCTCCGATTTTCCGGCAACTGGTGATCCGGCACCTCTTTTAATCCAGACACAATTACAAGAGCAAACTTGAAATCTCCCCTGGAAGTCCCCACGAAAATGTGGCGCCTAGGCTGGGTGAGGCAGCCGATCTCAACCTCATCAGGATTTCTGCGGCCGATCGTTGGGTCAAAATTATCCACTGCAGCCGGGGCTCTGGAACATTCCACCTGGCCGGAGCCGGCAGATCCATTCCTATAGACGACTTCTGAGATTGACTTTGCAAGCCGGTATCGCGGCCCCCGCGTGGCCATGACCTCTATTGGTCCAGCAAAACGGATAATTCGGCATGGCTTTAGAACCAAGAGTGTCAGAAATCACAGGTGGACCTGCACTTCAATATTGTAAGATTTTAGAGTATCTTGTTTGCAATTGTTTAAGCAAACTGAAACATCTTCTTTAATCAATAATCAGAGAAATTAATTAGCCATCGTTCCACTGGCCTTCTGTTCAAAGCGAGCATAGAATGCATAAATACTCAAATCAAAGTTATATATGCATAATCATCAATGATATCATAACAAATATTCTTAAGTTACAAATTTTTTACACTGAATGCCTGTAGTTAATTAGGGCTTGTCATGATCAAATGAAGATTTATACTATTTCGTGCCATATGAATATTTATATTCTATTTACTTTATTACTATAGATTCTAATGGACCTGTCCCACTTAGGCGACTTTTTAGACGACTGCTGGAGACTCTGCTGTCGCCATATGGTTGCCACATGTTTGCGGGTGGTTGCCGGGTAGTCGCCTTCATGGTCGTGAGGAATTCCCGCAATCTCTGAACTAGTCACGGCCTCATTATGGTCGACGCGAATTTTTCAACATGTTGAAAAATTAGCGGCGACCAGAATGAAGCTGCCATGGAGAGTAGCGAGAATTCTCGTGCCGTAGGTGGGTCGCTAGGAGGTCCTAGTGGGTTGCCAGGAGGTTGAAGGTTCTTGCAGGTTCTCGTAGGTTGTAGCCAGTGCTGACCGGTGAATTACATTGGCTCATTGGGGAAAAAAACGTAAGCAGTAGTTTTCAGAACCAAGGATAACCAACCGGTAATGTTAATGTCCGCGAAACTTCACAGTCGTGTATCTCTGGCTTCTTAAAAGTTGTCTTCACTCCTTCTCCCTCTTTCTCCCCCCTTCTCTTGGCTCTCCCCCCTCCCCCTCTCTTTTAAAGGATGTATCGTACACTGTGCTTAGCTGTCTTAATTACAGTGCCAACCTTCCTGTTCATCGCGGTGTGCGTCTGTATCACCTTGGCTTTGCACAGTGTAAATTTCACTCAGACAGCGCTCCCCCCGCTTGCCCTGTTCCCCGCCTGCATAACAGGCTGGTGAAGGAAGCGATGTGTTTGTGTGTGATCCACTCTGACAGTCGCCATTCCAGTGGCTGGTTTTTCAGGCGATTGCCGGCAACTTGACAGTCGCTGGCAGTCGCCTGAAAAATCGCCAAAGTGGGACAGACCCCATAAGAATGCCATTTGATTGTTCCCATCTGCTCTAAGATCACTATCATCCCAATGACAATGAAATGCAAGGTAGGATGTCCTTAATCACTACTGTCTGATGGCTCTGACTAGCACCATCACGAAGTACTTCAAGAGGCTGGTAATGGTGCATCAACTCCAACCTCCCAGAGAGCCTGATCCACTACAATAAAATCCACGACAGACCCCATCTCCCTGGCCCTTCACTCATCCCTGGAGCATCTGGAAACAGAGGCACCTATGCCTGTCTCCTTTGTATTAACTATAGCTCCACCGTCAACACCATACTCCCAATCGAACCTATCCCCAAACTCCTGGACATAGCACTCAGCACATCCCTCTGCAAATAGACTCTCAGCTCTCTGTGATTCCTAGACCACAATCATGAAAGGACATGAAACAAAACATCCACCATGATGATTCTCAACACTGGTCACCCCACATAGATGCATTCTCAGTCCCTTACTATACTCTTTCAACCCACAACTGTGCAGTCAAATTTGGCTCTTCACCCATTTACAAGTTTGCAGGTGGCAGTGCCATAGTGGGATAGATCCCAGAATACAGAAAGGACTCAGAGTGCTTAGTAGCATGGTGTCAAGAAAACAATCTTTCCCTGAATATCAACAAGATGAAGGATATAGTCATTGACTTCAGGAAACGGGGAGGTGCACACGCCTCAGTCAGCATCAATGATGCTGAAGTTAAAATGGTTGAGGTCTTCAAATTCCTGGATGTAAATAGAACCAATAATTTATTTTGGTTCAATCAATTTGATGCCACGGCCAAGGGAACACATCAACACCTCTCCTTACTCAGGAGATTAAGGAAATTCAGCATTTCTCTGATTAACCTGCAAAAGCATCATAAAAAACATCCTTTTGGGAAGCATCGCAGTTTGGTCTGGCAACTACTCTGCCCAAGAGATTGCAGAGAGTTATGAATGTTCATTCATCAGTCCACCGCGGAAACCAGCCACCCCCATCGACTCCATCTACACCATGTTGCCTTGCTAAAGCAGCCAACATAACCACGGGTCAATTTCAATCAGTCACTAATCCCTCTTCCTTCCGTTCTAGTCAGGCAGATGATATAACAGCTTGAAAGTATGTACCCCAAATTCAGAAATAATTTCTTCGCTGTAATCGGACGACTGAATCAAGTTCAAGTGAGTTTTTTGTCATGTGTCCCTGATTGGACAATGAAATTCTTGCTTTGCTTCAGCACAACAGAACATAGTAGGCATTGACTACAAAACAGATCAGTGTGTCCATATACCATTATATAAATATATACACATATGAATAAATAAACTGATAAAGTGCAAATAACAGATAATGGGTTATTAATGTTCAGAGTTTTGTCCGAGCCAGGTTTAATAGCCTATAATGGCTGTGGGGAAGTAGCTAATCCTGAACCTGGTCGTTGCCCTGACCCTCTCATTGTAGCCTTTGCAGCTTTTCTCTTTTTTTTCTGCAGTTTCTCTATAGCTGTATTGCTACAGCACTGCATTCTGCAAACTGGTTATTTTTCTCTTTGTAATAATAATAATAATGGATGGGATTTATATAGCGCCTTTCTAATACTCAAGGCGCTTTACATCGCATTATTCATTCACTCCTCAGTCACACTCGGTGGTGGTAAGCTACTTCTGTAGCCACAGCTGCCCTGGGGCAGACTGACGGAAGCGTGGCTGCCATTCTGCGCCTACGGCCCATCCGACCACCACCAATCACTCACACACATTCACACACATTCACACACAGGCAAAGGTGGGTGAAGTGTCTTGCCCAAGGACACAACGACATTATGCAATCCAAGCGGGATTCGAACCGGCCACTTTCCGGTCGCCAGCCCATTGTGCCATCTGTCGTCAACTATCTGTTGTACGTGTATAGCTTGATTGTACTCACGTAATACATGATCTGACTGGATAGCATGCAAAACAACGTTTTTCCACTGTATCTCGGTACACGTGACAATAATAAACCGAGAGCAATACCTCTATCTAATATTTACTGTAATGAATGGCACACTCTCCACCTGGTATGAAAATCCTCATGGCAGACACAAAATGCTGGAGTAATTCAGCAGGACAGGCAGCATCTCTGGAGAGAAGGAATGGGTGGCGTTTCGGGTCGAGACCCTTCTTCAGACTGATGTCAGGGGAGTGGGCGGGACAGAGATAGAATGTAGTCGGAGACAATAAAGGGCCTGTCCCACGAGCATGCGACTGCATGCAGCAAGTGCAACCAAACCGGAAGCGGGGGCCGCGCGGAGGTCGAGTGATCCCCGTACAGGGCCTGTCCAACCAGCATGCGGCTGCATGCGGCGAGCGCGACAAAACCGGAAGCGGGGGCCGTGCGGAGGTCGAGTGATCCCGTACGAGTTGACGTGAAGTTCAAGCGAAGTCCGCGGGAAGTTCGCGCGTGATGTATGGCGTCAAGACCCTGCGTATGGCCTCAATGCGGCTGCGGGCCAGCAGGCCGTTGCCGTGTGGAATTTTTGAACACTGTCAGTTTTTCGGAGCCCCGCGCAATGTCGGGACCAGCTCCGCACAACTCCATACGGCTCCGGCGATCGAAGTGGGACCAGCCCCGCGAGGCAGTACGGCTCAAGCGACCATGTTAGGTCGCGCTTGCCGCATGCAGTCGCATGCTCGTGAGACAGGCCCTTAAGATTGGTGGGATAACTGGGAATGGGGGAGGTGATGGAGAGAGATGGAAAGTAAGGGCTATTTGAAGTTTGAGAAGTCAATGTTTATACGTCTGGGGTGTAAGCTACCCAAGAGAAATATGAGGTGCTGTTCTTCCAATTTGCGCTGGGCCTCACTCTGACAATGGAGGAGGCCCAGGACAGAAAGGTCAGATTGGGAATGGGAGGGGGAGTTAAATTGCTGAGCAACCGGGAGATCAGACAGGTTAAGGCAGACTGAGCGGAGGTGAAAATCCTCATAATGCCCAGACTTTACACATTGCAAAGTTTCATTTCCGGGAATGCACTGCCTTTGTAAAACAAGGAGTGTCTGTAAAATGCCACTGGGGATGAAATCCCTTTACCTTAAGGACTTTCCATTTGCTTCCCTTAACATTGGTGGATACGTCACATATGTCATCTGGGAAAGAAAATCAAGATGGGCTAGTTATTTGTTTTCACAATTTGCTCAACATTCAAGATGCATTACCCTTGTGACTTGTTGCAGTTAATGCAGGCACTTGCTGGCAAACAACAGAAGCATAGGCAAAATAATACAAATGCCGTTGAAACAGATGCTGTATTCATTTTCATGGGAGTTACCAGATGTTTATGAAAATAGATTTTTGTAACTTCTTTAAATTGCCATATTGACACAAAATGTCGCAGTTCAGAGTAAAGCACAGCATCTCACATCCTCCTTAAAAGCGTCTCAAATCCTCCTTAAATCATAATTGAAAAGTCATTAGAAATCTGGCAAGATCATCTGCACAGATTGGCAAGATGGAACAGCATGGTGGCACAGCAGTAGAGTTGCTGCCTTACAGTGCCAGAGACCCATGTTTGATCCTGACTAAGGATGTTACCTGCACGGACTTTGTACATTCTCCACATGACCATGTGGGTTTTCTCTGAGTGCTCTGGTTTTTTCCCACACTCCAAAGATATATGGGATTGTAAGTTAATTGGCTTTGGTAAAAATTGTAAATTGTCCCTAGCATGTAGGATAGTGCTAGTGTAGGGGAAATCACTGGTCGGCATGGACTCGGTGGGCTGAAGGGCCTGTTTGAATGCCGTTGTAGAGAGTCCAAACATCATGTACAAACGTTGTTTTTATTAAGACATTACAGGTTTGGCATACATGCGAGTTTGGTACACTCTAACATAAAGTCATTGTTGTTGCTGTTAAGCGAGTTTGTTGCCTCGCGGTCTTGAGCTAAGTTTCTGCTGTTGTTGTAGGACACACTCCTTAACTGATGACGTTCTCTTCCTCCCAAATGCAGTCACGTGATCAGTCCAGTTCTGGTGACGAGGGTTCGATCAGTAAGTGGCTTGACCACCAGGTGGCACCACACTGTAAAACCATATAACACCATATAACAATTACAGCACGGAAACAGGCCATCTCGACCCTTCTAGTCCGTGCCGAACACATAATCTCCCCTAGTCCCATATACCTGCGCTCAGACCATAACCCTCCATTCCTTTCCCATCCATATAACTATCCAATTTATTTTTAAATGATAAAAACGAACCTGCCTCCACCACCTTCACTGGAAGCTCATTCCACACAGCTACCACTCTCTGAGTAAAGAAGTTCCCCCTCATGTTACCCCTAAACTTCAGTCCCTTAATTCTCAAGTCATGTCCCCTTGTTTGAATCTTCCCTACTCTCAGTGGGAAAAGCTTTTCCACGTCAACTCTGTCTATCCCTCTCATCATTTTAAAAACCTCTATCAAGTCCCCCCTTAACCTTCTGCGCTCCAAAGAATAAAGCCCTAACTTGTTCAACCTTTCTCTGTAACTTAGTTGCTGAAACCCAGGCAACATTCTAGTAAATCTCCTCTGTACTCTCTCTATTTTGTTGACATTCTTCCTATAATTAGGCGACCAAAACTGTACACCATACTCCAGAATTGGCCTCACCAATGCCTTGTACAATTTTAACATTACATCCCAACTTCTATACTCAATGCTCTGATTTATAAAGGCCAGCACACCAAAAGCTTTCTTTACCACCCTATCTACATGAGATTCCACTTTCAGGGAACTGTGCACAGTTATTCCCAGATCCCTCTGTTCACCTACATTCTTCAATTCCCTACCATTTACCATGTACGTCCTATTTTGATTTGTCCTGCCAAGATGTAGCACCTCACACTTATCAGCATTAAACTCCATCTGCCATCTTTCAGCCCACTCTTCCAACTGGCATAAATCTCTCTGTAGACTTTGAAACTCTACTTCATTACCCGCAACCCCACCTATCTTAGTATCATCTGCATACTTACTAATCCAATTTACCACGCCATCGTCCAGATCATTGATGTACATGACAAACAACAGTGGACCCAACACAGATCCCTGTGGCACCCCACTCGTCACTGGCCTCCAACCTGACAAACAACCATCCACCATTACTCTCTGGCATCTCCCATTCAGCCACTGTTGAATCCATCTTGCTACTCCACCATTAATACCCAACCATTGAACCTTCTTAACCAACCTTCCATGAGGAACCTTGTCAAAGGCCTTACTGAAGTCCATATACACAACATCCACTGCTTTACCCTCATCAATTTCCCGAGTAACATCTTCAAAAAATCAAGAAGATTAGTTAAACATGACCTTCCAGGCACAAATCCATGTTGACTGTTCCTAATCAGACCCTGTTTATCCAGATGCTTATATATATTATCTCTAAGTATTCTTTCCATTAATTTGCCCACCACTGACGTCAAACTAACAGGTCTATAATTGCTAGGTTTACTCTTAGACCCCTTTTTAAACAATGGAACAACATGCGCAGTACGCCAATCCTCCGGCACTATTCCCGTTTCTAATGACATTTGAAATATTTCTGCCATAGCCCCTGCTATTTCTACACTAACTTCCCTCAATGTCCTAGGGAATATCCTGTCCGGACCTGGAGACTTATCCACTTTTATATTTCTCAAAAGTGTCAGTACTTCCTCTTCTTTGATCCTCATAGTTTCCATAGCTACTCTACTTGTTTCCCTTACCTCACATAATTCAATATCCTTCTCCTTGGTGAATACCGAAGAAAAGAAACTGTTCAATATCTCCCCCATCTCTTTTGGCTCTGCAGATAGTTGGCCACTCTGACTCTCTAATGGACCAATTTTATCCCTCGTTATCCTTTTGCTATTAATATAGCGGTAGAAACCCTTCGGATTTACTTTTACCTTACTTGCCAAAGCAACC